>NC_047106.1:30001220-30301220 GCF_902500255.1 Thalassophryne amazonica
CTAACATATTCATCCTGCTGTAACCAGGTTTCTGTAAGGCAGAATAAATCAATATGTTGATCAATTATTATATCATTTACTAACAGGGACTTAGAAGAGAGAGACCTAATGTTTAATAGACCACATTTAACTGTTTTAGTCTGTGGTGCAGTTGAAGGTGCTATATTATTTTTTCTTTTTGAATTTTTATGCTTAAATAGATTTTTGCTGGTTATCAGTGGTCTGGGAGCAGGCACCGTCTCTACGGGGATGGGGTAATGAGGGGATGGCAGGGGGAGAGAAGCTGCAGAGAGGTGTGTAAGACTACAACTCTGCTTTCTGGTCCCAACCCTGGATAGTCACGGTTTGGAGGGTTTAAGAAAATTGGCCAGATTTCTAGAAATGAGAGCTGCTCCATCTAAAGTGGGATGGATGCCGTCTCTCCTAACAAGACCAGGTTTTCCCCAGAAGCTTTGCCAATTATCTATGAAGCCCACCTCATTTTTTGGACACCACTCAGACAGACAGCAATTCAGGGAGAACATGCGGCTAAACATGTCACTCCCGGTCCGATTGGGGAGGGGCCCAGAGAAAACTACAGAGTCCGACATTGTTTTTGCAAAGTTACACACCGATTCAATGTTAATTTTAGTGACCTCCGATTGGCGTAACCGGGTGTCATTACTGCCGACGTGAATTACAATCTTACCAAATTTACGCTTAGCCTTAGCCAGCAGTTTCAAATTTCCTTCAATGTCGCCTGCTCTGGCCCCCGGAAGACAATTGACTATGGTTGCTGGTGTCACTAACTTCACATTTCTCAAAACAGAGTCGCCAATAACCAGAGTTTGATCCTCGGCGGGTGTGTTGTCGAGTGGGGAAAAACGGTTAGAAATGTGAACGGGTTGGCGGTGTACACGGGGCTTCTGTTTAGAACTACGCTTCCTCCTCACAGTCACCCAGTCGGCCTGCTTTCCCGGCTGCTCGGGATCTGCCAGAGGGAAACTAACGGCGGCTAAGCTACCTTGGTCCGCACCGACTACAGGGGCCTGGCTAGCTGTAGAATTTTCCACGGTGCGGAGCCGAGTCTCCAATTCGCCCAGCCTGGCCTCCAAAGCTACGAATAAGCTACACTTATTACAAGTACCATTACTGCTAAAGGAGGCCGAGGAATAACTAAACATTTCACACCCAGAGCAGAAAAGTGCGGGAGAGACAGGAGAAGCCGCCATGCTAAACCGGCTAAGAGCTAGTAGCTGCGCTAAGCTAGCGGATTCCTAAAAACACACAAAGTGAATAATGTGTAAATAATTTAGAGGTGATTCAGCAGAGGGAGTGCTTTAGTTAAGGCACGTGAAGATTACACTGTGAAACAAATCATTATCTAGGTAACTAGATCAATCTAACTGCGCAGATTAAACAGCTAACAGATACAGCAAAACACCGCTGTGCTCCGAAACAGGAAGTGATACAATACCGCAGTGAGAGCCAACCACCAGTAGAGGCAAGCAAGTCAAAGTCAAAACGTCTTCACGGATTCTCACCAAATTTGCAACACAGATAGATATTAGGGCACGGAAGACTCCACTGAATTTTGGAGGTGATCTGGATCTGCTATCGGATCCAGATTTTGGCTCAGGATTTCACATTACAGGATTTTAAGGATTATGCCAAAACTTATTCTTGGATTCACACCAAATTTGCACCACAGATAGATATTAGGGCACAGAAGACTCCATTAAATTTTAGAGGTGATCTGGATTCTGGATCTGCATTCGGATCCGGATTCTGCCTCAGGATTCACTTTATAGGCTTTTAAGGATTAAGTCAAAACTTCTTCATGGATTCTCACCAAATTTGTACCACAGATAGATATTAAGGCATGGAAGACTCACTGAATTTTGGAGGTGATCCAGATCTGGATCTGCATTCGGATCTGGATTCTGGCTCAGGATTCATTTTGTAGGCTTTTAAGGATTAAGTCAAAACTTCTTCACAGATTCACACCAAATTTGCCCCACAGATAGATATTAGGTGATAGAATACTCCACTGAATTTTAGAGGTGATCTAGATCTGAATCCGGATCCGAATGCGGATCCAGATTCTGGCTCAGGATTTCACTTTATAGGCTTTTAAGGATTATGTCAAAACTTCTTCACAGATTCTCACAAAATTTGCAGCACAGATAAATTTTAGGGTATGGAAGACTCCACTGAATTTTTGATCCAGATCTGGATTGGAGGAAGTCAGAAATCTGCTATTGCTCATTTTAACGCTTCTCCTTTTATGTCAGTATTTTCGTGGTTTGCAAAAGCTGTGTTAAATACAGAAGATAGTCAGACAGACAACATATACAATTATGGCACAATGACAACAGCTCATTTGTAGTGAGAAGAGAAGCACATCAGTACAGAGAGAAAGCACCAGGAGAAAAAAGAGCCATGTGTCATGTATCACCCAAGAGAGGGTGCTCATCTATTTATCCGCTCACTGCACAAATATTGTACCCAATTCTCACTTCTCATACATACACAGTTGGTAAGTAAAGTTTACTGCATAGGATTTTTCAGCAAACTAAAATCTTACCTAGAATTCCTCCATTCTCCTGGAGACCTATGACCCAGTCCAGCTGCATCTCCAACCTGGTCTGAAGCTGCAGCTGGCAGTGGCGACTCCTTCCCCAAGCAAGCTGGAACTCTGTCTTTGCTGCAGCCAGAAGATCTTGTTGAACGCTCCGTCTGTCAGCAGCCTGACGTAGATGCTGCAAGTGAAGTGTCTCTGAGCTCAACTCCTCACTCAGCGTCTTCAGGAGCTCCGCAACTTTTAGCATTGCTGTCAGCACCTGGTCGAGAATGTGAGCATAAAGCAACCTTCACACTTAAATGAATCTGATCCCCGCACTGTCACTCAGTTCGTCATGCCAATGCATGTCATTAGATGGTACGCTGGAAAAGCCACCTTGACACTTACACGAATTTGATCACAGAACTGGCACACAATCTTGCGTGCCAGTGAATAAACTCTTCGTAAACTGTGCATAAACTGTGCGAGGCCCTGAATGCAATCACATGCAGTGTTTGCGAATAGGTTTTTGGCAATGTTCATGACTAGTTCACGCAAATGGGCATGAAATTAATGCGTGGCAGAAATTTTGAACATTTTAAAATTTTCTTTGTGCATTGGCAAACAGCCTTGCACAGTTTGCACACAGTTTACAGCAGTTTACAACAAGTTTACTCATTGGCATGCAATCTTGCGTGCCAGTGCAAGGATCAAATTCTTGCAAGTGTCAAGGTGGCTTTAGACTTTATCACCAGCTGAACAATATTGCTGGTCTATCGTTTGCATCTGCCAAGGAAGTCATCTTTTTAACGAGGACTACTCAACAGTGAGTAAATCAATTTCCATTCCAAAAAAAAAAAAACCCAAAACATTAATTTGTAAAACAACTCTTTTTTCCAATGGAAACAAATTATTAAAAGTCATGGAGCTCCTGAAAATTGCTAAAAAAAAAATAAATTGCTGGGCCTGGTCAGGATATGGCCCATTACATGTTGACGTGGAGTCATATACCAGCAGCAGTGGGCTTGAAATGTACAGAAACTGATAATCAAGCTAATTCCAAGTTACATGTAACTTCAAAATCCACAAAAACCACATGTTAAGACACAGAAATAGAGAGAGAAGGAAGAAGTGTGGGATTTGTCAACAGTCTTACAAAATCCTTTCTGTGGGGTTGTGTGAATTTGTGAACATGTTACTTGAGTTCACAGCAGTTGCATGATAAATCTCAGAAAATAACAGTTTATATATTGTATATTTCTATGCAGAAATTATCTGTCTGCCTCACTTCACAACCACACCTGCTCCTAATCCAGCATCCACTAACCATCCAGCAGGAGACAGACATGTTTATGGGATATTTTTTCAGATATGAGTTAAATTCTGAAGCCTGCCCTGGAATAGAAATCATAATTTAAGGTGGATTCAAAACAAAGGGGTGGAACCAGGACAATTAATAAGACATCTGTTGAGAATGCAAGAGGGAGCATGTTTGGCCTTGGCCATGCAACACACAAATATTAGATGATCCACTGATTGTTAAAACACAATCAAACAAACGCAAAATAAAATCAAAGACCTTGCTGTCTAGTAGAGCCTGGTATCCTCCTGCATGTGGTACTAATTGCCCAGCACGCATGTTGGCCCCTCCTACTCTCACCATTCGTCCACTCAGAGGCTCAACGAAGGACTCAGCCAACAGAACACCACCTACTGGCAGGACACGTGCTACACAAAAGTGACAAGTACAATTGTCATAGACATTCCGAATCTGTACATATTTGAGGAATAACCAACAGTACTAACCGGTTACCACATCCAAGCTGACCCCAACAGTCAGCACTATGTTGCCTGTCTTGGGATCCAGCATGGGGGAACCGATCTGTATAGGCTGTGGCAGGCGGCTGAAGGGGCAAACGTGCACCCCACCTAGAGGGTAAAGTAGTCCATTGTGGGGGTGGATAGTAACTGCCAGAATGGGAACTGGGACTCCTGTCTCTGGGTCCGCCATGGGAGCACCGAACTGTAGCCGCTGACCAGGTCTGAGGCCTTTGAGCCGAGTGCTGGGAATGGGCCGATCTGAATGGCAAGAGGTTGGATATGGAATGAAAGGAAGAAGAGGGCTGTCCCACTTTCTGTGATCTACTGGGTCTAAAAAACAAACACAGATTAGTTTGTTAAAGAAGCTCTCCACAACCAGAAACAGCTTTTTACATAAATTTTACCATTATTTAACCAGGTTAGTCCCATTGAGCTCACTATCTCTTTTGCAAGGGAGACCTGGACAATTATAAAGTTTCCAGTTCACCTGACCTGCATGTCTTTTAAATATGGGAAGAAACCAGAGCACCCAGAGGAAACCCACGCAGACACCGGGAGAACATGCAAACTCCATACAGAAAGACCACAGGTGGGAATCAATCCCATGACCTTCTTGCTGTGAGGCAACAGTGCTAACCACTAAGCCACCGTGCTCCCAGAGGAATTCATCCCATCTGCTCAAAGTGATGTTAATCAGTGAAATCACCTGATGGAGTCAGTGGATGCAAAGAAAACTTGCACCCTCTTGGACCTTTCTGGAATACTTTGAACACCACTCCCCTAAGCACACAGCCAAGATATCAAAGGAGTGGCTTGAGGACAAGTCTGTGAATGTCCTTGAGTGGTCCGGCCAGAGCACAGACCTGAATACAATTGGACATCTCTGGAGAGATCTGAAAATGGCTGTGCACCGATGCTCCCCATCCAACCTGAGCTTGAGAGGTGCTGCAAAGAGGAATGGACAAAACTGGCCAAAGATGGGTGCTCCAAGTTTGTGGCATCATATTCAAGAAGACTTGAGGCTGTAATTGCTGCCAAAGGTGAATCAATAAAGTATTGAGCAAACGGTGTGAATACTTATGTGGATGTGATTTCTTACATTTTTAATTAATTTAAATTTTTCAAAAATTAAAAAAAAACTTTTGTCATGTTGCCATTATGGGGTGTTGTGAATAGAATTTTGAGGCGAAAAAATGCATTTCCTCCATTCTGGAATAAGGCTGTACCATAAAAAAATTGTGGAAAAAGTGAAGCGCTGTGAATACTTTCCAGATGCACTGTTTATCAAGAATGTAACTGATACTTAATACATCCCATGAGTTCTGATTACCAATTTGTTTTCTCATTCAGAAATCCCAACCACAAACCACTAAAGTCTTCATCTCATAATGTCTTATTTCTAAGTGACAAATCCCCAAAGAGCACCTCGTGTCAGATGATCAATCACACAAATAACAAAACTCTGGCATAAAGTTATGACAAATGTAAAACTTCACTCTTTTTGTGGCGGTGGTGCTTTTCCCATAGTGTTTGCATTTCTTAAAACATGATTGCTTCTGCAATTCAACTGCCAGCCTGTAAGCTTGTTACCTCCGCCAAGGAGGTTATGTTTTCGGTCGCGTTTGTTTGTTTGTCTGTTTGTCAGCAGGATAACTCAAAATGTTTTGAACGGATTTTGATGAAATTTTGTGGAGTGGTTGGAAATGACAAGAGGAACAAGTGATTAAATTTTAGTGGTGATCCGGATCACGATCCGGATCACGATGCTAACGCGTTAGCATGTCTATGGCATTTTCAATGTTAAAAGGTAGCATTAAGCAGTTGCAGCTGTCATCACATTCGGGTGCATTTGTTTTCAAACTGTAATATTTCTTAAATTTATTTTTGTTTATATATTAATAATCTAATGATTATTATATACAATTTTAGAGGAAGAGACAAAAAGAAATAGATCACTGTGCCAAGGAGGGAATCTCTTTAGGGTCAGTGACCCTATGGCCTTGTTTAAAGAAGTGTTTCATAAATGTTAAGAAATTAATATACTTGCAGTTTAGTTGAATAATAAATTGAATTTAGTCTCTTATTTGTTTTTGTCTATAAGCAGATGCAATATCAATATCAGTGCTCAGATGACAGTAGCTTCTGGGAAAGGTGCAAGTTGCAATAAACTGTGATGCCAAGTGCTAAGGATACATGCTATCCAGTCACAGCAAATTAAACTTTTTTTACTACTGAGCAAACATCATTGTTAGACTTTTTTAGGTTCAATGATTCCACGGCGTGTAGATGTTATGGCGCCAGTGACCCCATGGCCTTGGCGGAGGTTTGCACTCTCTGAGTGCTTCTAGTTTTATTATTAGCTCATCCATCACAGCTGTTTTCCCCATTTTCTGAGTATGAACCACACAACCATTTAATTCAATGTGCGTCAAGCAAAATACAGCAAAGGTTTTGCAGAGAAAATTTTAAATGTTTTATATCTGCAAGATGTCATTATCAACCGAGGGTCATAAGTGAAACTGCTATTAATATTGAAGTTCGTATTTAGATTAGATTTGATTTGATTAGATTATAAGTTTATTGATCCCTTGGGAAGATTCCCTCAGGGAAAGTGAGGTTCCAGCAGCATTGTATAGCAGCACACAGGCTAAGAAGCATACAGAGTATCAAAAGTAAAAGTTGATTCCTGAAAAAACTTTAAAGTTTTAGGTTAAAGCTTATTTGCAGAAACGGGGTATAGCATTCATAACCATCTGTTCGTACCTGCAAGAGCAAAGTAATGTGTCTTCATGAGCCGCTCATATCCACATGGGAGCGGACCCCCTCATGGAGGCCACCATGTTGCACCAAGTTAATATAGAAGCCCAAAATGAACATACTTCATTTTTTTTTTTTTTTTAATTTATTTAGCATTTTGCTGCACTGTCAGAAAAGTAAAGAAAAAAGAAAAGAAATCTGTGTTTGGTCCCTCTGTTTAATGGTTGTCAGTGCAGGATAACAAGACTGAGAACCATTCTTTTTTGTGAAATAGAGGATCACACATACTGCTTTTCACAACAGAAGTCAAGACAATTTAAATCCCCATCAACAAAGAAGCGAAAACATGAAGGGAAGCAATTTTGTGATAGGCAACGGTACAATACAATATGCAACTTCAACACTAGATAATGATAAATCCTAAACACTGTAGTTTTAATGATAAGTTTGTTTTATTAAATCAAACCCCAAAATGAAAGCAGTTATAGTATAAGTTTCCAGATCACTGGGTAGTACTTATGACAAAGTGGCTTGAACTGCATTTAGGGCAGTCAGGCCAGTTTGAAATTTCTTACCCTGATCATTCCATAGTCGTGCCGTCTCCCTTAAAAATGGGTCCCCCCCGCCTTCATTGCACATGCGTCATTTCGGAGCATCAGCAGCGATTCACCGATTATCGGCTCGTTTTTTCTTAAAACTGCACTCCAGTTAGCATCTATCTCAGCAACAGATATCTGAAGCTTTTGTACAACAATCATTTCCACATAAATTCAGCATTATTTCATAATAAAAGACAGGGGACCAATCAGAGCACGACACCAGCGCGTCTGAGACTGACCCTCTGAGTCTGACTCTCTACACCAAACCGATCAAAGGGAATGATGTGATTATAAACCATTATAAACCATCAGATGATAAAGTAAAACCTCTTAAATCATTCTAAAGTCAGTTTTAAGAAGAAACAAGGTGATGACTGGTGAATCGCTGCTGACACTTCAAAATGACGCATGCGCAGTGAAGGCAGGGGGGACCAATTTGTAGGAGGGGCCGTTCAGTCTGCGACTCCAGTGTTGAGTGTTGGCTGCCCTGGCATCAATATGTCAGCTCAATTTCTTCCACTAAGCTTGTGTTCAGCACCGCACCATCAAACACTGAAACTAGTAAGAAAAACTAAAATGGGAACTCAGAAAATGCAACAGCTGTGTCTTTAATGTTCTGCACAGGGTCCTGAATATGATTTCTTTGTGAATCAGTGACGCCATAATATGTGGTTCTGTGTGGCATTGACCTTTGAACAATTATGACCAAAACTGAACCATTTTCTCCTTAAAAACACACAACCCTTAAACCATATTTAATCCATATTGGCTCCAAACTGTTTGAGTTAAAAGTTGACTGATAAAAGACTGTAATAATATTTAATATTAATAATAATAATAATAATATTTTAATGTTTTCAGCGAGGAAAATATTCTTTTGCAGTGGGTTCTTCCTTTGAAATATCTCACCATTATTATACATGATAATAAAGGCCAGTTTTACAGAACATCGTGTCCTTTTTTGGACCATATTGGACTGGACATTTAAAGACCTACTACAGTCAAAAATGTATATCTCCCGGAATCTGTGACATTTAACCACTATAGTTCTGTTTTATTATTATTATTATTATTATTATTATTATTATTATTATTATTATTATTATTATTACAATGCTCTACTCCTGAGTTGGTTTCCTTCCTCTCATGCAAAGGCAAACTGGATTTACTACATCACAAATTAACCAAGGCAGCCCCAGCCCAGCCCAAATTTGAGCAGAACTCGTGATTTACTCCTGTATATTTTTCAGAGAGAACACAAAATGTGCGGTCGGACCTTTTATGAGAAGATGACTTAAAAATAAAAATTAAAAAAAACAGAAGCTCAACTGGAAGCTAAATTTTACCATTTACACATTTATAGCAGCATTTAAATGTCTGGATATACTGTGGCGATACCTGCACATGTGTCTGTGGTGCACACTAAAGAAGAGCTGGCAGGATCGAAGGCCACGTGTCCAGCTATGGGAAGGACGCGGCCGGTCTGCGGGTGGATGAAGAAATCCGGTGGAACCGCCATGGTGTGGCCACTGCTCAACAGCATGTGAGTGTGAACGTTTGGCCTGATGAGACCCGTTACTGAATCACAGTGAACCGCCCCACAGACGCCCAGCGATCCATCAGAACCTGCAGAAAAAGGAGTCAAAATATTCCAGAAGGTGCTGCTGATGGTGATGATGGTCCAGTAACAGTGCTGTTAGATATAAACAGTCCAAATGCACAAAAGACAAACACAGGAAATTGAATGTATTTTACCCTGTAAGACTTCAAACATTCACTACTATCCAACTGAGGACTCCTGAAGGCTGTGAAGAACGTCTGTTAAGCAGGTCAAACTGTGATCGCACGTGTCACTGAGCGTGATATGAAGCGTAGCTATGAAGCCACAAAATCAAAGCAAACCAAGCACCCCCCCCCCCCCAAAAAAAAAGGACTAAAAAGGGCAAATGAAGCTTTCAGAGACCAAGTGAGATCATGATACTATAATCTGTTTGTTTCAATACTCTCGCCTTTCTCAAAGAGAGGTCCATGGACCAGTGGTGCTCTATGGGTGACCACCTAGTGGTCTGAGTATATTAGTAAAATAATAACATTTTACATTAATATCATATTCTAACTTAAAGGTGTTCGCAAACTGTTTAAAAACAACTCTAAAGCCTAGTAAATAGTATCAGTAATATACTGTTAAGGGCCTTTCACACTGAATATGTCAGCGCGATGCTTTAACACCCCCCAACGCGTCGTAACGCCAGGCCGATGCGTTTCCAACAGTGGTGGGCACAGATGACCAAAAAATTAACTTCGATAACAGATAATCAGATAACTGAAAAGTTATCTTTTATAAACCACCCAAAAATATATCGGAAGTTACAGATAATCGATAACCGATAAATTCCAGTATTGGCTCTGGTACATTTGCAATTACTAAGAAGCTGAAATTGACTTTTAACACGATTGCTTTTGAAAGCATCAAAAGCTAAGAAAGACCCAAAGAATGAGCCTGTATTTCCATATTTGACCATGCTGCCTCCTGTAGGAAGCTACACAGAAGAATCCTGAGAGCACCCACAAAATGAGCTCTCTACTAATCATAATGCTCCGGTCAGGCAGAGGTCTTGAAAAATAAAGTCATACTAACTTATGGTTTTGTGAAAATACTGATAGAATAACTCCATTAATGTCAATTCTGTCATTTGTACAAAGTTAAAATATAACATATATCTTTTAATGTTGAATTTTTGGACCGAGTTTCAGGTTAATCCAGCGTCCTGCATCGTGTAGGGGTGTAACAAGCTTTAACATCTCACAACCACCTCCTGCTGCTGAAGACCTACAAAGCATCCAACCGCAGAGCTGTCTTATAATGTTTTTTTGTTGTTGTTGTTGTTTTGCTTTTAAACTTAATTTCTAAAAAAAAAGTTGATTTGACCACCATCTGATATAACCGGGTCAAAATAAATAGAACACTGCCATCTACTGGTGCCCAGACGCTTAGTACTTGTGGTGAATACTGCCATGAACACTACTGGCCAGTAGATGGCAGTAGCGGCCTTGAAAACTTGCCAAACAAAATTCCAGATAATCCGTCTGCTACATTTAAGATGCATGGAATTTAAACGCAACTACAATAATGTCTATAAACCCAGAGAATATATTCACGAGAGTTTTAGGCACTAGAGTTTAATGCTGTTGTCCGTGGAGCCTGAACAGAGTGTCTGAAATGCATTTGTCCTGTCGTGAACCTCTGAGATTACCCTATGCTACCCATAATGCATTGCTGCCGGGCACAGCATGTGCTCACAAAACCTTAAAAATTAGCACATTACTTTAAAACGAAAACATATAACTGATATTTTCACTTTATAAAACTTCAGACATGACTATTTTAAATAACTTGTCCAAAATGAGTAGGTTAAAATTTGAACCATAAGTTAAAAATGTATGCCTCTGGATGACTTGGGTGATATTGCGGTTATATCAGTATGGTGTTAAAGGAAATTATTTTTTTTTTTTTTGGGTCACCAGTTCTCCTTTACTTGTAGAGGATAGAGTAGTTTTTTTCTGAAAACAGCTCTCTTCTGTTTGCAGAGAGTAGAACAATATTAGGAAACTTTTAACATTTACATTTCTATAGCTTTTAAGTTTTAAAAATGTTTTTTTACTATTCAGCTTGGTTTACTACGTTATCGGTCTAAAAGTTATCGGTCGGCAATTCATCGGAAGATAATTAGTCCGATGATGGTTTTTAAAGTTATCTAAAAAGATAATCTGATAATGAAAACATTATCTTCGATAATTATCTGTTATCGGATTATCGGAAGTGTGCCCACCACTGGTTTCCAACACGTCGTGATGTCAGACGTGTCGCTTCGGAAGCGGCAAGGGGGTGGAGATTGCGGCTATGTCACACTCTGGCTGTTTCCACAACCTGAAAAAAGTTCAGTGATCGCCATCTTGAATTTGCGTTGACTGATCCACAAAAAAGCTTTAAAAAAAACAGCAGTAGAACGATTCTCTCATAACCCTGCTGGGAGAAGCTTTTTTTCAGCTACTTTTCAGAGTGATGCCAACCGAGGGAGGACTGACGACTCGGTGGCATATCGATCGAACCGCGACAGCGGGCCGACCCGCACGGAGAAGCCGGCCTTCAGGCATCATCAATCAATTTTATTTATATAGCGCCAAATCACAACAAACAGTTGCCCCAAGGCGCTTTATATTGTAAGGCAAGGCCATACAATAATTACGTAAAAAACCCCAACGGTCAAAACGACCCCCTGTGAGCAAGCACTTGGCGACAGTGGGAAGGAAAAACTCCCTTTTAACAGGAAGAAACCTCCAGCAGAACCAGGCTCAGGGAGGGGCAGTCTTCTGCTGGGACTGGTTGGGGCTGAGGGAGAGAACCAGGAAAAAGACATGCTGTGGAGGGAAGCAGAGATCAATCACTAATGTTTAAATGCAGAGTGGTGCATACAGAGCAAAAAGAGAAAGAAACACTCAGTGCATCATGGGAAACCCCCCAGCAGTCTAAGTCTATAGCAGCATAACTAAGGGATGGTTCAGGGTCACCTGATCCAGCCCTAACTATAAGCTTTAGCAAAAAAGGAAAGTTTTAAGCCTAATCTTAAAAGTAGAGAGGGTGTCTGTCTCCCTGATCTGAATTGGGAGCTGGTTCCACAGGAGAGGAGCCTGAAAGCTGAAGGCTCTGCCTCCCATTCTACTCTTACAAACCCTAGGAACTACAAGTAAGCCTGCAGTCTGAGAGCGAAGCGCTCTATTGGGGTGATATGGTACTATGAGGTCCCTAAGATAAGATGGGACCTGATTATTCAAAACCTTATAAGTAAGAAGAAGAATTTTAAATTCTATTCTAGAATTAACAGGAAGCCAATGAAGAGAGGCCAATATGGGTGAGATATGCTCTCTGCTTCTAGTCCCCGTTAGTACTCTGGCTGCAGCATTTTGAATTAACTGAAGGCTTTTTAGGGAACTTTTAGGACAACCTGATAATAATGAATTACAATAGTCCAGCCTAGAGGAAATAAATGCATGAATTAGTTTTTCAGCATCACTCTGAGACAAGACCTTTCTAATTTTAGAGATATTGCGTAAATGCAAAAAAGCAGTCCTACATATTTGTTTAATATGCGCATTGAATGACATATCCTGATCAAAAATGACTCCAAGATTTCTCACAGTATTACTAGAGGTCAGGGTAATGCCATCCAGAGTAAGGATCTGGTTAGACGCCATGTTTCTAAGATTTGTGGGGCCAAGTACAATAACTTCAGTTTTATCTGAGTTTAAAAGCAGGAAATTAGAGGTCATCCATGTCTTTATGTCTGTAAGACAATCCTGCAGTTTAGCTAATTGGTGTGTGTCCTCTGGCTTCATGGATAGATAAAGCTGGGTATCATCTGTGTTATGTGTCGACGCGGGTTGAGGAGCGGACCTGCGTCTGACGGAACCCAGCGCTAAAATAACCAGAAAGCGGTTCCAATAACAAAAACAATTTATTTTTCACCCTCTAGTGCATGTAAAAACTAAAACAGCGTCATTCTGGTGGAGTGAAGGCTGGCACGCTCTCCAGCGCCCAAAAGGATCGAAGCCCGGCGCTTCTGGACTCACTGTTACCGCCAAACACCCCCCAGGTGGACACGACAAACCGACTCTCTGCGAAGGATAGAAGAGGTGAGGTAAGTCAGCAGTTACAACCAATATCCTTCAAAAGACACACACTATCAGCAACACATTCAGGTCTGTATTTTAAACTTTATGCAAATGAGCAGCTTCTCACAACAGGTGGAGGATCACCGGTCCGCACGCCACGGCAGTGAGAAGCGAGCTGCACAACTCTCATCACAATTAAAATATACTGCGTAACAAAATACCAAGTTACTATCAACAATTAGTCAAACAATTAATCACCTCTGATGTGTGCTGACAGCATGTGTCCCTCACCCTTTTTCTTTCAGAGGCACGATGTGTCAAACCCAGGCGCGGTCCTCAGCGTCTCACAAACGAACATCACAAGGTCGAGTTCCCGGAAATTCTGCTTGAATCACACATGGCTTAAATGCAGAACGCCATGTCATTATCTGCTTCAGCTGAAAGTCTTTAAGGCTGCACGAATGCAGAACGCCATCTCATTATCTGCTTCAGCTGAAAGTCTTTAAGGCTGCACGTGATAATGCTGTCTAATAATACTGCCTAAGGGAAGCATGTATAAAGTGAATAAAATTGGCCCTAGCACAGAACCTTGTGGAACTCCATAATTAACCTTAGTCTGTGAAGAAGATTCCCCATTTACATGAACAAATTGTAATCTATTAGATAAATATGATTCAAACCACCGCAGCGCAGTGCCTTTAATACCTATGGCATTAAATCACTGGGCAGAGTGAGGCAGGCAGCCGGGGGGAAGGAGCAGACCCACTCAGTCCGAAATCTCCCACTTTTGGATATATGCGAAGTCCCACTTTGCCCAACGGAGTTTAGTTCTGCAGCTTTTTCAAGGTTAGAATAATTGAATAATTATTATTGAATAATTGTTATTTTTTTTACCAAATAAAGCTACAGCTTTTTTCAGAAACCACAAAAGCTCACCTTTAAATAACTTATTTTTTCAGGTGTTTTTTTTCCCCCTTTTTTATATATAAACTGTTTAGTGTTTCTTTATATTTAAAGAAATATTTTTATTTGTCCCAATTAGGAACATTTGCTGTGCAGACAACCAAACTTCCATTGTTGAGCTGAACACCACGAAGTCCAGTCGAAAGAAAACATCTCTGCTCTTCAAAATAGGACAAAAGTGTCTTCAGCAACACCACCAGAGTTCAAAGCTGCAGAAGAGACCTTCATCTGGTCCCGAGAATCCAGCAGAACATCACCTGCTTCTAAATAAAAGGGTCTTTCAACAGCAACTATTTTATTATTTTTTTAAAAAGCTGTTTCATTTTATATTTTAACAATAAATGAACGAATCATTAAAATGTCCATGAAATCAAAGTCAAAAGACATTTGCACAGGTAGAAGCTCTCCACTTATTGCACTCAAATTCATATTTTAGAAATGACTCTGTCCTGATAACAACATTAAAGGCAATTACATATTTTGACGAAATTACAAGTTGAAATGACCATTAAAAAAATCTTCATGAGGTTTATGTCACAGAAATCCTACTTTACATCCACACTGCAGTCATTGTTAAATTATTTCCTGTTGCATTTATAATCAACATTTTTATTTATTTAGTGTCTGTTTTTCTGGTTGAAATGAGATATAAGTAATCTACCAGACTTTTAAAAAATTACAAATTTCCATGTTATTTTGCCTAAAAATAAATGTCCGACATTCCTTATGTTAAACGAGAAATTATCTAATCTGAAATAACAGATGGTTTTAATTTACAGATGAAAGGTTTCTGTTGTGTGGGCCGCTGAAGCGGGGGTACTGCTGGCCCACCACCACCAGATGGCGCCCTGCTTGGAGTGCGGGCTCCAAGCACGAGAGGGCGTCAGAGCCGCTCGGAGTGACAGCTGTCACTTATCAGCACCAGCTGTCACTCATCACCATCACTATAAAGGCCGGACTGCAACTCCACCTCCTCGCCGAGAAATCAGCTACCAATCGAGGTAACCTTCTCTGCGATTTATATTGAGACTTAAAACATTGTTCTGTGTGCAGCCGTGTTCCTGCGGGCTCTGTCGGAGGCTGGATTGGCGGACAGTGAGAGAGCGACGTTCTTCGCCTCTCACTCCATCCAGGAAAGAGACCAACAGGAGCTGCACGGGTGAAATTGTTTCTGGAGGTGGAGGTTCTCCCTCTCGGAGGAATTAATCAAGGGACGATTACTGGGTGTGTCTTCACACACCCACCATTAACTGTTTCTGTTTCTGCCAGCAGTACCTGGTCTGACAGCTGGAGACTGTGGCCACCTGGGACTCGGGACATGGCGGCTCCGGTGTTCTTCAGATCCACTGGCGGTGGAGGCCGTGTGGGATCCGGCTCTTCTTTGGACAGACGTCTTCTATCCTCGAGCCTGCCCACACGTCACTTTGTATACGATTGACTGTACTCCTCTATTGTTTTTGTCTGTATTCCGTTGTGCAATTCACAACATTAAATTGTTACTTTTTGGCTCATCCATTGTCCGTTCATTAATGCCCCCTGTTGTGGGTCCGTGTCACTACACCTTCCCAACAGTTTCTAAAGAACCATTTATTGATTTATTTAGCTATTTTAATTACAAGTGTTCTAAACTTTTTTAACAGTAATCAGACATTTTGAGGTAACAAACAACAACAAAAAAACATTTCCAATGATTTTTCTTCAGAAAACTGCTCTATAAATGAGCAGTCCTGTCAGACGTTTGTTTTGTACAGATCAGTGGTTTCTGCACCAATCCCTTTTGTAGAGATCAGTGGTTTTTGTCACTAGTCCTCTGTGTTTTGGCCCGATGCGTCGTTCCTATTGGACAATGCGAAGGTACGTCACAGCTCAGAGTGTTGAAAGTTGGACTGGATTGAACTTTGACCACGTCAGCCTGCCGACAAGCGGCAATGCGCGCTCCCGTCAGAAGCGCCGTTTTAGCTCGGCTTTTGACACAACGTTTCTGACACATCTAAAAAGCAACGTGTCTCATTGAAAATAATGCTTTTTAGACCGATTTTTGATGCTTCTGACGCGTCTGACACGCTCAGTGTGAAAGGCCCTTTAGAGTGGTGAGCAGATGATTGCTTTTGGATGTTGGGAAGTTTGGTAGTCCGCAAGATTTTTTTTGGTTAAGTGGCTCATCCATTGTCCGTTCATTAACGCCCCCTGTTGTGGGTCCGTGTCACTACACCTTCCCAACAGGATTTCTCGGCCAGCGTCATGGATCCAGAGGGGCGTCAACCATCGCCTGAACAGCCAATAGAAGAGCGAGGTGAACAGGCGTCAGCAGGAGGCGTGTTAGGTGAGCTGCAGCAAATTTTAACCGCTTTCACTGCTCGGTTGGACTTAGTCACTGAGCAGAATGTTATTCTCAATCGGAAAATGGAGGCTCTCACCACCCAGGTGGAAGTGCGTGCTCAGCACCTCCTGCCTGAAACAGACATTCCGCTGGTCGATCAATGACCCCCCCCCACCATCCCCTGAAGCTTACATAAGCCCTCCGGAGCCGTACGGAGGCTGTGTCGAGACGTGCGCAGACTTCTTAATGCAGTGCTCGCTCGTTTTTTCACAGCGTCCCGTCATGTACGAGTCAGACACCATCCGGGTGGCTTACGTAATAAATTTGCTTCGAGGAGAGGCATGTGCCTGGGCTACGGCGCTCTGGGAGCAGAATTCATGGCTCCTAATGACATATACTGGGTTTGTGAGGGAGTTCAGACAGGTGTTCGACCACCCTCATAGAGGCAAGAACATTTCAAGCGTGCTGCTGTCGATAAGACAGGGGTGCCGGAGCGCAGCTAAGTATGCAGTCGACTTCCGCATCGCGGCAGCGCGAGCCGGCTGGAATGCTGTTGCGCTCCACGCCGCCTTCGTAAATGGACTGTCTCTGGTCCTTAAGGAGCACCTGGTGGCGAAGGACGAGCTGTGGGATTTAGATGGGCTTATCGACAGAACACTGACGGGAGCGAGACGAAGGGCGTGGTCAGGCACAAGCCGTCCCTCTTCCTCCCGGGTCCGAAAGGGAGCCGTCTTCCCCACGCTCCACAGCCAGGGTACTCCACGTGACGACAGCTCCCCCTGCTGCCGTTGTTAGGAAAACGAGCAGGACCAAAACGAGATCAGATCAGAGACAAAGGAGGCTGGTCCGTGGGGAGTGTTTTCTCTGCAGCTCAACCGAGCACACGCAGAAAAACTGCCCCAAACGGTCAAAACAGCAGCACTCGTCCTTAGAGACTGGGCTAAGGGTGGGTCATAATACTCACGCGGGGAAACCCCGACGATCTGCACGCATCCCAGTCACGATCCTGAGTGGGGATCTAACCCTTCACGCCCCAGCACTGGTGGACACGGGGTCAGAGGGGAATCTGCTGGATAGCAGATGGGCAAAGGAGGTTGGGCTCCCTCTAGTGGCCTTACCGTCACCATTGTCGGTACGGGCACTAGATGGCACCCTTCTTCCACTAATCACACATCAGACACAGCCAGTGACAATGGTTGTGTCTGGAAATCACAGGGAGGAGATTGTGTTTTATGTAACACCTTCTACCTCCCGAGTGATTTTGGGTTTTCCATGGGTGTTAAAACACAATCCCCGGATTGATTGGCCGTCTGGGGTTGTGACGCAGTGGAGTGAAACCTGCCACCGGGAGTGTTTAGGATCCTCGGTTCCACCCGGTGTGACAGCTAAGGAGGAGGTTAAAGTCCCCCCCAGTCTGATGGCGGTGCCTAAGGAGTACCATGATCTCGCTGACGTCTTCAGCAAAGATCTGGCACTCATGCTGCACCCGCACCGTCCGTACGATTGTGCCATTGATTTGATACCGGGCGCTGAGTACCCGTCCAGCAGGCTGTACAACCTCTCACGTCCGGAATGCGAATCAATGGAGACCTACATCCGGGACTCGTTAGCTGCCGGGTTGATCCGGAACTCCACCTCCCCGATGGGTGCTGGTTTCTTTTTTGTGGGCAAAAAAGACGGCGGACTCCGTCCATGCATTGACTACAGAGGGTTGAACGAGATCAAGGTTCGCAACCGATACCCGTTGCCTCTGTTGGATTCAGTGTTCACGCCCTTGCATGGAACCCAAATTTTCACTAAACTGGATCTTAGGAATGCTTATCACCTGGTTCGGATCCGGGAGGGAGACGAGTGGAAAACAGCATTTAACACCCCGTTAGGTCACTTTGAGTACCTGGTCATGCCATTCGGCCTCACCAATGCGCCCGCGACGTTCCAAGCGTTGGTTAATGACGTCTTACGGGACTTCCTGCATCGGTTTGTCTTCATATATCTGGACGATATACTCATCTTTTCCCCGGATCCTGAGACTCATGTTCAGCATGTACGTCAGGTCCTGCAATGGTTGTTGGAGAACCGGCTGTTTGTGAAGGGCGAGAAGTGCGAGTTCCACCGTACTTCTTTGTCCTTCCTGTGGTTTATTATCTCCTCCAACTCTGTCGCCCCTGATCCGGCTAAGGTTGCGGCGGTGAGAGATTGGCCCCAACCAACAAACCGTAGGAAACTACAGCAGTTCCTTGGTTTTGCTAATTTTTACCGGAGGTTCATCAAAGGCTACAGTCAGGTAGTTAGCCCCCTGACAGCCCTGACCTCCACAAAAGTCCCCTTCACCTGGTCGGATCGGTGCGAAGCCGCATTTAGGGAGTTGAAACGCTGGTTCTCGACTGCGCCAGTCTTGGTGCAGCCTGATCCAAAACGCCAGTTTATAGTTGAAGTGGACGCCTACGCCTCTGACTCAGGGATAGGAGCTGTACTATCCCAGAGCGGGGAGTCCGACAAGGTTCTCCACCCACGTGCCTACTTTTCCCGCAGGTTGACCCCGGCTGAAAGGAACTATGACGTCGGCAATCGGGAACTTTTTGTGGTGAAGGAGGCTCTGGAGGAGTGGAGACACCTGTTGGAGGGAGCTTCGGTACCATTCACGGTTTTCACAGACCATCGGAACCTGGAGTACATCCGGACCGCCAAGCGTCTGAACCCCACGCAAGCCCGCTGGTCACTGTTCTTCGGGCGTTTTGACTTTCAGATCACATACCGGCCCAGGACGAAGAACCAACGGTCTGACGCCCTGTCCCGGGTGCACGAGGAGGAAGTCAGGACCGAGCTGTCAGACCCTACAGAAACCATCATCCCCGAGTCCACTGTCGTTGCCACCTTCATCTGGGACTTGGAGAAGACCGTCCGGGAGGCCCTGACATGGAACCCGGACCTGGGGACTGGACTGAAGGACAAGATGTACGTCCCACCAGAGGCCAGGGCTGCAGTCCTTGACTTCTGTCACAGTTCCAAGCTCTCCTGCCACCCGGGGGTGCGAAGAACCGTGGCAGTGGTCCGGCAGCGCTTCTGGTGGGCGTCTCTGGAAGCCGACGTCCGGGAGTACATCCAGGCCTGCACCACCTGCGCCAGGGGCAAAGCCGACCACCACAAGACCCAAGGCCTCCTCCAGCCTCTGCCCGTGCCTCATCGCCCCTGGTCTCACATCGGCCTGGACTTCGTCACGGGCCTCCCGCCGTCCCAGGGCATGACTGCCATCCTCACGATAGTGGACCGGTTCTCCAAGGCGGCCCACTTCGTGGCCCTCCCGAACCTCCCGACAGCCCAGGAGAGACAGCAGACCTCCTGGTCCACCACGTTGTGTATCTGCATGGGATTCCATCGGACATTGTCTCAGATCGTGGTCCTCAGTTCCCCTCCCAGGTCTGGAGGAGTTTCTGCAGGGAACTGGGGGCCACCGTAAGCCTCTCGTATGGGTACCATCCCCAGACGAACGGGCAGGCAGAGCGGACGAACCAGGAACTGGAGCAGGCCCTCCGCTGCGTGACCTCCGCGCACCCGATGGCCTGGAGCAACCATCTGGCCTGGATCAAGTACGCTCATAATAGCCAAGTTTCATCTGCCACCGGCCTCTCCCCGTTTGAGGTATGTTTGGGGTACCAGCCCCCATTGTTTCCGCTAGTGGAGGGAGAGGTCGGGGTGCCCTCGGTCCAGGCCCATCTGAGGAGATGCCGTCGGGTGTGGCGTACCGCCCGCTCTGCCCTGCTCAAAGCCCAGACGATGGCTAAGGCCCATGCAGACCGCCGTCGTGCTCCGGCCCCTACGTATCAGACCGGGCAGGTGGTTTGGCTATCTACAAAGGACATCCCCCTGCAAGTGGAATCCTAGAAACTGAAGGACAGATTCATTGGACCCTTCACCATCACCAAAGTCCTCAGCCCAGCCGCAGTGAAGCTGAAGCTACCAGCTTCACTGCGGCTCCATCCGGTTTTTCATGTGTCACGCCTCAAACCCTGCCATACCTCTCCGCTCTGTACCCCTGGACCGGCGCCGCCACCTGCCCGGATCATTGACGGGGAGTCAGCTTGGACTGTGCGCCGGCTCCTGGACATCCGTCGGAAGGGCCGGAGGTTCCAGTACTTAGTGGACTAGGAGGGGTACGGACCCGAAGAACGCTCCTGGGTGAAGAGCAGCTTCATCCTGGACCCGGCCCTCCTGGCCAACTTCTACACCCGGCACCCGGACAAGCCTGGTCCCGTTGAGGGGGGGTCCTGTTGTGTGGGCCGCTGAAGAGGTGTTACTGCTGGCCCACCACCACCAGATGGCACCCTGCTTGGAGTGCGTGCTCCAAGCACGAGAGGGCGTCAGAGCCGCTGGGAGTGACAGCTGTCACTTATCAGCACCAGCTGTCACTCATCACCATCACTATAAAGGCCGGACTGCAACTCCACCTCCTCGCCGAGAAATCAGCTACCAATCGAGGTAACCTTCTCTGGGATTTATATTGAGACTTAAAACATTGTTCTGTGTGCAGCCGTGTTCCTGCGGGCTCTGTCAGAGGCTGGATTGGCGGACAGTGAGAGGGCGACGTTCTTCGCCTCTCACTCCATCCAGGAAAGAGACCAACAGGAGCTGCACGGGTGAAATTGTTTCTGGAGGTGGAGGTTCTCCCTCCCGGAGGAATTAATCAAGGGACGATTACTGGGTGTGTCTTCACACACCCACCATTAACTGTTTCTGTTTCTGCCAGCAGTACCTGGTCTGACAGCTGGAGACTGTGGCCAACTGGGACTCGGGACTTGGCGGCTCCGGTGTTCTTCAGATCCGCTGGCGGTGGAGGCTGTGTGAGATCCGGCTCTTCTTTGGACAGACGTCTTCTATCCTCGAGCCTGCCCACACGTCACTTTGTATACGATTGACTGTACTCCTCTATTGTTTTTGTCTGTATTCCGTTGTGCAATTCACAACATTAAATTGTTACTTTTTGGCTCATCCATTGTCCATTCATTAACGCCCCCTGTTGTGGGTCCGTGTCACTACACCTTCCCAACAGTTTCCAAAGAACCATTTATTGATTTATTTAGCTATTTTAATTACAAGTGTTCTAAACTTTTTTAACAGTAATCAGACATTTTGAGGTAACAAACAACAACAAAAAAACATTTCCAATGATTTTTCTTCAGAAAACTGCTCTATAAATGAGCAGTCCTGTCACACGTTTGTTTTGTACAGATCAGTGGTTTCTGCACCAATCCCTTTTGTAGAGATCAGTGGTTTTTGTCACTAGTCCTCCGTGTTTTGGCCCGATGTGTTGTTCCTATTGGACAATGCGAAGGTACGTCACAGCTCAGAGTGTTGAAAGTTGGACTGGATTGAACTTTGACCACGTCAGCCTGCCGACAAGCGGCAATGCGCGCTCCCGTCAGAAGCGCCGTTTTAGCTCGGCTTTTGACACAACGTTTCTGACACATCTAAAAGCAACGTGTCTCATTGAAATAATGCTTTTTAGACCGATTTTTGATGCTTCTGACGCGTCTGACGCGCTCAGTGTGAAAGGCCCTTTAGAGTGGTGAGCAGATGATTGCTTTTGGACGTTGGGAAGGTTGGTAGTCCGCAAGATTTTTTTTGGTTAAGTGAAACACGACTCTACTCCACAGGTCTTTTGGCTGGTTTCCACCAAGCTTGATATGTGGATAACAGGCAACCCCAGAATAATCAGAGTCAAAGATCAAAATATTGATTTTAAATTATGTAAGGGCAATTTTAGGGATAACCTTCATTGACATACCAAGTTTGGGAGGAATCAGCAAAAGGACCTGAGAGGAGTAGGACAACAAACAGACGCACATGATTTTGGCTTCAATAACTGACTTTACTGGGCCATTCTGAAACCTACAGTATGTCCATTTGTGTGGCACGTTTGGTGCAAAACAAACTTCCATGAGCATCCACATGTTTTTGCTTACAGTGCGGTGTAGGAATACAACCATGTTTGAGAGGGAACAGCTGCAAAGAACTGTGATCTTCCTTCTGTCTCCTCTATGTATTCCACACGTATGCAAGGCTCAGAGTGACTGCCGACTCTTCCCATCCAACTAGTTGCATTTTTAAACTCCATTCCTCAGCATGAAGATTTCTGGCATTTTAGTTCAAAATATCTCACCTCAGTAACAGCATATATCTTGAGGCTGTTAGATATTTGAATTCAAATGCACCAGCACTTCAATGAGCAGTCACAATAGCTACATGTGGTAGCTAGCACTCAAACTAACTGATGCAGCAGCAAAAAAATAAATAAAAAAATTGTGACATTTTAATTATAATTGTATGCCGTGTGGGCAGCATGTGGCTTAGTGGTTAGCACTGTTGCCTCACAGCAAGAAGGCTGTGGGATCACATCTCGCCTGATCCTTTCTGTGTGGAGTTTGCGTGTTCTCCCCATGTTCGCATGGGTTCCCTCCTGGTGCTTCGGCTTCCTCCCACTTCCAAAGACATGCAGGTTCAGTGACCCCTCGACACACTGGTGTCCTGTCCAGGATGTACCCCGCTTCACACCCTGTGACTGCTGAGACAGGCTTCTGCCCCCCAGGACCCTTGATTGGAGTAAGCAGGTATAGTAGATGAATGTATGCCTTATGTAACTGTTAACGCAGTTAGTGCTTATTTATCTATTGGTGTGAGTGTTTAATAAAGCCTTTTATCTATTCTATTCTATTTGGAGTGAAAAATGTATTTTTTTTTTTTTTTTGTCCTTTAACACAGTAACTTTGAGACCAGAAGATCCTCGGTTCAAATCCCAGCCTGACTGGAAAATCACTAAGGGCCCTTGGGCAAGGTCCTCAATCCCCTAGTTGCTCCCGCCCGGTGTGTAGTGAGCGCCTTGTATGGCAGCACCCTCACATCAGGGTGAATGTGAGGCATTATTGTAAAGCACTTTGAGCATCTGATGCAGGTGGAAAAGCGCTATATAAATGCAGTCCATTTATGTGTACCAGGTTTTGTGTAAATCAGACTGAAAATTTTATATTTTTGCCTTCGGTCCATTGATCTTGACCCCAATGATTGACCTTTGATAAATTTTATCTCACTCATCTTCATCCACTTATCCGGGATCGAGTTGCAGGGCAGCAGTAGATCAAGAGCTTCGCATTTTGGCTTATCTCCCTTTTTATCACAGCAGTACAGTAGAGCGAATGCAGCGCCACCCATGCTTCGCCGATTCTCTGGCCAATCTCACACTCCACTGTCCCCTCACTCATGAATTCCTTCACTTGGGAAAAGACCGCATGCCCTACCCAGAGTTGGTAAGCCATTGGCTTCCGGCTGAGAACCATGGCCTCAGATTTAAAGGTGCTGATCCTCATCCCAGCTGCTTCACTCTCGGTTGCCACCTGATCCAGTCAGTGTTGGAGGTCACAGGCTATTGAAGCCAGCAGGACCACATCATCTGGAAACCCTGGAAACCCTCCTCCCCCCGACTACGCCTCGATATCCTGTCCATGTATATCACAAACAAACAAGATTGGTGACAATTTTATCTCCTCTTACTCTGCGTTTACACATAATGATGACAAGTCACAAATGCCACAAAATATACATTCTTGGTCACTGATCAGGAATGCGACGATTTGAGGCAGAGGCTTCAGGTGTCCTCAGGAACTGCTGCAACCTGTTACCATGCGTTACGATTAATGGCATGTGTTGCTAGAGAATTATCAGGAACATTACGCACGGTCAAGAATAATGTTCTGCACTGTTGTGCACTGTTCTGCGCAGCGCATCGTTACGTTCTGTCACATTGTGAATGAGACGAATAGTCTCCACACACACACACACACACACACACACACACACACACACACACACACACACACACCCATATTCATCCATCAGCTGCTGAACAATTCGGATCGCTCCAGTTTGCTCCTCAAAAACCACAGCAGAAGAACTGTGACTGCATGCTTAGTGGGGCTCTATGCCATGGAGTGGTGCAGAAAGGAGGAGGAGGCGGAGAGAGCCAGATGTGTGGAACACCTGCTGCTGCTGCTCCTTCCACTAATCAAGATGGATCAACATGCTCAGTTGCGACTTCCATGACATGAGGCGAAATGAGGGTGGTGCATGACATTCGTGGAAGATTTTTTGACAGCCAAAAACATGCTCCACAAAAATCACAAATATCACACACCAACACACACTATTAAGAAACCTATTCAGATGTGTTAAGTTGCATTAAGCATGTCAGGAATGTGACAAGAGTGATGCAAATATGACATTCGTAATGCGTCCTGCCTATGCATAAACGCAGCATTAGCAATTCAAGACCCCACCTACACTCAACCTCCCACCTAATTGTCACACATTAGAGTGGAAAAAAAATCTAAAATTTGACCACAGTGACCCTAACCTTTGCCAAACCAAATTCTTTACAGCAGAAATAGGACTGGACTGATGCTGAGCACAGACAGACGGACAGACGCAAAGATGGACCCGATGGCCATATTTGATGGCCTTGGGTAGAAAAAAAACTAGAAAGTCCAACTGGACAGAAGAGGAACGCCTGCTGTTGGCACAGCTCATGAAGGGGAATAAAAGTGTTTTAAGAGGGAAATTAAAATTTTATTTGCACATTTTTATTGTGAATTACTTAGTATTTAGTGTTTATTTATACAGGCTTGTACAGAGAGAGTACAATTCAAACTGGAGTCAAATTCATTTTATTCTTTGAAGATACTTGGTGAATAAAGGCTATTCTGAGTCTGATTCGGAATTGGGTTCCAGGATCACGGCACAAGGGAAGAGGCAGATTTGGAAGTGCATCGCCCAACTAATCAATGCGTCATTCCATCTCTTTGTATGCACAAGCGACAAGTGTGAAGAAGTGCTGGTACGCGAGATTGCAGCACACAAGTGAAGTTCTCCTCAAACAGGTGAGTTTAGGCTATGGCTGTTGATATCGCTTACTTTGATATTAATAAGTGTATGAATGTTATAGAACGTACAGTAGTGTTCAGAATAATAGTAGCGCTATGTGACTAAAAAGATTAATCCAGGTTTTGAGTATATTTCTTATTGTTACATGGGAAACAAGGTACCAGTAGATTCAGTAGATTCTCACAAATCCAAAAAGACCAAGCATTCATGATATGCACACTCTTAAGGCTATGAAATTGGGTTATTAGTAAAAAAAAAAGTAGAAAAGGGGGTGTTCACAATAATAGTAGCATCTGCTGTTGACGCTACAAACTCAAAACTATTATGTTCAAACTGCTTTTTTAGCAATCCTGTGAATCATTAAACTAGTATTTAGTTGTATAACCACAGTTTTTCATGATTTCTTCACATGTGCATTCATTTTGTTGGTTTGGAACCAAGATTTTGCTCGTTTACTAGTGTGCTTGGGGTCATTG
Organism: Thalassophryne amazonica; assembly: GCF_902500255.1. Classification (NCBI taxonomy): domain Eukaryota; kingdom Metazoa; phylum Chordata; class Actinopteri; order Batrachoidiformes; family Batrachoididae; genus Thalassophryne; species Thalassophryne amazonica. The sequence goes on from NC_047106.1 coordinate 30,027,297, forward strand.
TCTTGTTGAAACACTTATTTCAAGGGCATGTCCTCTTCAGCATAAGGCAACATGACCTCTTCAAGTATTTTGACATACATATCCAAACTGATCCATGATACCTGGTATGCGATATATAGGCCCAACACCATAGTAGGAGAAACATGCCCATATCATGATGCTTGCACCACCATGCTTCACTGTCTTCACTGTGAACTGTGGCTTGAATTCAGAGTTTGGGGGTCGTCTCACAAACTGTCTGCAGCCCTTGAACCCAAAAAGAACAATTTTACTCTCATCAGTCCACAAAATATTCCTCCATTTCTCTTTAGGCCAGTTAATGTGTTCTTTGGCAAATCATAACCTCTTCTGCACATGTCTTTTATTTAACAGAGGGACTTTGCGGGGGATTCTTGCACATAAATTAGCTTCACACAGGCGTCTTCTAACTGTCACAGCACTTACAGGTAACTCCAGACTGTCTTGATCATCCTGGAGCTGATCAATGGGTGAGCCTTTGCCATTCTGGTTATTCTTCTATCCATTTTGATGATTGTTTTCCATTTTCTTCCATGCGTCTTTTTTTTTTTTTTTTGTCCATTTTAAAGCATTGGAGATCATTGTAGATGAACAGCCTATAATTTTTTGCACCTGCGTATAAGTTTTCCCCTCTCCAATCAACTTTTTAATCAAACTACTCTGTTCTTCTGAACAATGTCTTGAACATCCCATTTTCCTCAGGCTTTCAAAGAGAAAAGCATGTTCAACAGGTGCTGGCTTCCTTAAATAGGGGACACCTGATTCACACCTGTTTGTTCCACAAAATTGATGAACTCACTGACTGAATGCCACACTACTATTATTGTGAACACCCCCTTTTCTACTTTTTTTTTTTTTTTACTAATAGCCCAATTTAATAGCCCAATAGCCTTAAGAGTGTGCATATCATGAATGCTTGGTCTTGTCGGATTTGTGAGAATCTACTGGTACCTTGTTTCCCATGTAACAATAAGAAATATACTCAAAACCTGGATTAATCTTTTTAATCACATTGCACTACTATTATTCTGAACACTACTGTACATGCAACTGGCATTTTTCCCGTAGCCAGGTATCATTATTATGTTACTATGCTGGGTGGGAAAAGTAAGCTCATTCCTGATGAGGTCAACCACAAACATAATCCCTGCACCATCAAGCCTGTAGCGTGTTACTGAATCACTGTCATTCAACATACGGAGAATATCTCTCCTTCCTATCTGTTGTTCTGCCATCTTCCCTGCTTAAGACACACTCAGGCTTCTTAAAAGTCCTCCTCCCTCCTCTTAACCGTTTGGCACCTTAGGAACTCTTACCAAGGGGAAATTCTAAGAAATGTCTAAGATTTTCATCACTAAGAGCTACTTTTAGTCATAGGATGCTTCGTAGCTACGGGCCCCGGTCTTCGATCAGTGAGCTTCATGTCTGTGAGACTGCAGATCACAATAATATTGTCAAGGACTTTAAAATATCACGTTGAAAGTGCATTATACATAAAGTTAGTAGTAGTAGTAGTAGTAGTAGTAGTAGTAGTTGTTGTTGTTGTAGTGGTAGTGATGGTGTTGTGGAAATTTAGCAGGGCTTTGGTTTACTGCTGCATGGAGCCTGTAGTTGCTGCAGTGCACATTATAACGAGTAGATGAGACTGTTTCTTTAAGTTTCAGCAGTAATTGTTTTTGTTTTTTAATGGTTATGACTCACCAAAGATGTGGTCCTTGGTGAGCACAGTTCCGGTGTCTGGGCAAAGCAGTTTGGCTCCTGTACCCTCACCCAGTAAACCCCAGCAGCCTTGATGCTGGCACTCTGCAGATATCAGCTCCCCCACCTCATCGATCAGGGATGTGACTCTCTGAATCAGACTGAAGACCCAAAACAACATAAAAGCAAAAGTAACACAGTCTTGTTCTCATGGTTCTCTTTTAGGGGACACTGAGTTACTTCTTTCCTCTGTGTAAAAGCAGTGGTTGATTTGAGGAACTGAAGCTTTACGTTTGCTGATGCTGCTCACAGGGAGGCTGGTTGTTGGAAGCCCTGGTTAGTAGTCGGGTACACTCTCTGAGCTGAGCTGTGAACACACTGTGGACTCTCCGCTGGGCCTGCTGCACCCGCCTAAGAACCTGAAAGACACAATAAAACACACAGTCTGTGCATAGGTGGCTCTAGAGTGTCATTCTCTAACTGATCTGGTTCTATAGCCACCCCCCATGCCCATAGCAGTCAAGAAGAGGGACAGCCACTAATTTTTTGTCATGTGCAGACGGTTCCCGGTTCAAACTCTACCCCTGCCAGATTTCTCCATATAATGTGGAATTGCATCAGGAAAGGCATCCGGTGTAAAATTGTGCCAAATCAACATGCAGGTCCACCTTGGATCTGCTATGGCGACCCTGAGTGAAAAGAAGGGAGCAGCTGAAGGGACTTAATAGTCCATATGCTTTGGTATATCAATATTATTTAGAAGAGGACTATTTCCTTGTAAAAAAAAAAAAAAAAAAACAGTTCTGCAAAGGAAGAAAAACCTGGTGAAAGTAGGACAACAACAATCCAGCACTCAGAGTGAAGGAGAGTAACGCCACCTAAAAGAGCCTCTTACTATATTGTTGGTTGTTCTGTTGGATTTCTAGACACCTTTTCAAATGCAGTGAGTGAATGAATGACACAGTAACTCATAAACAATAAATTCCATCATCTTGAAAGTCTCCAAAAAAAGGGCATATAAAGTGGACTAATCAATTAAAATTTATTCAACTTTTATGCATGAGATCAAGAGGAATCTGTAACTTATAATGAATATTTACGCATTTACAGACGAACGGACAGGCAGAGCGGGCGAACCAGGAACTTGAACAGGCCCTCCGCTGCGTGACCTCCGCCCACCCGGCGGCCTGGAGTGACCATATGGCCTGGATCGAGTACGCTCATAACAGCCAGGTGTCCTCTGCCACCGGCCTCTCCCCATTTGAGGTGTGTTTGGGGTACCAGCCCCCATTGTTTCCAATGGTGGAGGGAGAGGTCGGTGCCCCCTCGGTCCAGGCCTACGAAGATGCCATCGGGTGTGGCGCATCGCCCGCTCTGCCCTGTTGAAGGCCCGGACGCAGACCGCTGGCGTTCCCCGACCCCTGCATACCAGCCCGGGCAGGAGGTGTGGCTTTCAACTAAGGACATCCCCCTCCAAGTGGACTCCCCTAAGTTGAAGGACCGATACACTGGACCATTCAAGATCCTCAGCCCAGCCGCAGTGAAACTACAGCTCCCACCTTCACTGTGGATCCACCCGGTTTTTCATGTTTCACGTATCAAGCCATGCCACACCTCACCCCTCTGCATCCCCGGACCGGCGCTGCCTCCTGCCCGGATCATCGATGGGGAGCCTGCTTGGACAGTTCGCAGGCTCCTGGACGTCCGTCGAAAGGGCCGGGGGTTCCAGTATCTGGTGGACTGGGAGCGGTATGGACCCGAAGAACGCTCCTGGGTGAAGAGGAGCTTCATCCTGGACCCGGCCCTCCTGGCCGACTTCTACACCCTTCACCCGGACAAGCCTGGTCGGGCGCCAGGAGGCGCCCATTGAGGGGGGGTCCTGTTGTGTGGGCCGCTGAAGAGGAGGTACTGCTGGCCCACCACCAGAGGGCGCCCTGCCTGAAGTGCGCGGCCGCCTCACGGGAGCAGCCGGGAATGACAGCTGTCTCTCATCACCACCTGACAGCTGTCACTCATCACCACCTCGTCACCATCTCCATAAAAGCCGGTCAGCAACTCCACCTCCCTGCCGAGATATCGTTCTACCTCTCAGGTAAACTGCTCAGCCGTATTGTGACAGTTTTTTGCATTGGTACTTTTGCAGCTGGTGAGTGCTTGCAGCTGGAAGCTGGGTATGTGGTAGGTGGAGGGCTGACGGCTTTGCTCCCCACGCCAAACTTTGATAAGTACTCACAGGTTTCTGCACATGCCTAGTTTCTGGATTTGAGGTGGAGGTGTTTGTCCCACCAGAAGAGGAACTGTGTTTGCTGACTGTATGCTGGGTGTGCACACACCCATCATTAAACTGTTTCTGCTTCCTGCCAGCAGTACCAGATCTGACAGCTGGAGACGGTGGCCACCTGGGGACTCAGGACTTGGCGGCTCCGGTGTGCTCCGGATCCGTGGGCAGTGGAAATTGTGTGGGACCCGGCCCTTTTCTGACAGACGTCTTCTATCCTTGAGCCTGCCCATACGTCACCTTTGTATATTTGACATGATTCTAAATCTGCTATTGTCTGTATTCCATTGTGCACATTCACAACATTAAATTGTTGTCTTTTGGCTCATCTATTGTCCGTTCATTTACGCCCCCTGTTGTGGGTCTGTGTTACTACACCTTCACAACATTATTATTAAATCTCAAGCCACACTGGTAGCAGAGGTTTTATTTTATCCCATAGGTGGGGGAGGGGATTTCTGGCTGTATTTTGTTTGAACTTGCCCTTGACCTTTGACCATCTGTTCCAAAATTTAAACATATGTCAGCATTAACGAAATATTCCTGCCAAGTTTGGCGAAAATATGTCCGGTTGTTTTGTTATTGGGTTGTTTTTGTTGGGGGTTTTTTGTTTGTTTGTTTGTTTTTTAGTTATTTTGTTCAAACCCATATACATACACAGGAGAGATGATAATATCCAGCTTGCTCCACGGTGTGGAGAGTAATAAAAGACATGCACTTCCTAGCAGCCTGTCTGATCGATACGAAAGTCTCTGCAATTGGACGTGTGCGTGCATGGATGGAAATTAAATGTTGTTAAACCTCTAGCTGGTTGTCGAGTTGTGTCCTCAGCTGGGAGGCCAGTGACTTGCGTCGCGCCACTTCTCTCTCTACTTCCGTCCTCATCCTCTCATAACCCTCTCCCCTCTTTTCCTCAGTGATCACGGGTGGGTGTAACAGCTGCAGCTTTCCAAGCACTCCGCTGTACAATTCCTTTACCTGGACACACAAAAACATGTGACAAGACTCCACACAACCGGGGACACACAACCGTCACCGTCTGTGAGATGCAAGCAGTAACATTGCACATCTCACTCCACCACGTGAGGGTAAGACACACATTTTGCATGAGTGGAACATGAAAGTTTGAGATCTGCTGCTTCCACTTAACATCTTCATCACCTCATCTGACGTGAGGGCTATAACAGAAACCTCAGCCTACTTCACTGCAGCCAGCGCCCTTGTGGGGTAAACAGGAAGAACACAGGAAACCAAAGAAAATCAAATGGAGACCTCCTAATCTGACACACAGGCTGTCTCAATATGAACATTATGAGGAGGATATGTGAGCCCTAAGGGGTAGCAAAAAAGGACGGAGAGACAAATCTGATTTTCTGAGGGGATCGAGGCTCCTGAGAATCGTCCGTCAGTGAAAATTTAAATTATTAACATTAGAGCTTTCTGCACAAAGGATGAATAAATCATACTAGAAGTGCAGAAGCCCTGATGTCACAGACAAGAAGCATTAATTTGGGAATCCCACAGTATGAGAACACTTCTTCACCAGGCTAAACAGCATCATTCAGTTCCTTATACTCAGATCAATACTATACATGGAGCACATGCCAAATTATAAATCTCTGACACCAACCTCTAATCTTATGCTATCTATGATTTAGCAGGCTCAAATCTCCAGTTACTACCCATCCTAGCAATACTTGGGAATGCATATAAATTAAAGGTATCACTCATCACTCATCTTCAACCGCTTTTCCGGGTTCGGGTCGCGGGGGCAACAGCTCCAGCAGGGAACTTCAGACTTCCCTTTCCCGTGCCACACTGACCAACTTTGACTGGGGGATCCTGAGGTGTTCCCAGGCCAGTTTGGAGATATAATCTCTTCACCTAGTCCTGGGTCTTCCCCGGGGTCTCCTCCCAGATGGATGTGCCTGGAACATCTCCCTAGGGAGGCGCCCAGGAGGCATCTTTACCAGATGCCTGAACCACCTCAGCTAGCTCCTTTCAGCGCGAAGGAGCAACGACTCTACTCCGAGCTCTCCACGGATGACCGAACCTTTCACTCTATCTCTAAGGGAGACACCAGCCACCCTCTTGAGGAAGCCCATAAAGTTATGTCAATTTTAAATCCCGTAGACCTTATGGCCAAGATCTTTGACTATTACACCCCAAAATTAGAGCCACATGGTTAGCAAACATGGGAAGCACAAGCTCAAGTGGATTTTGACATACAGTGACATTTGTTCTTCTTCTTCTTCAGCAGTCCATGAAATCTGATGTTAACCATTTCATTGGGTCTGGCAGGACCACTGATGGGCCACTAAGCCAGCACGAGAATGGCAGAGCAGTGGCAGCATGTCAGTCCTGTTGTAGACACAAAGTGTCATGCATCATTTGTTTTCTGATAGACCTTCAGTTGTTTTTCGTTGATTGCTGTAACTGACTGCTTCACCAATGTCCTCCACCTCTTTCTATCTCCAGCATCTTGTTCCCATATCTGGTCATTCATTCCCACATGACCAGCCCAGCCCTTCTGAGAACTTCAACATCAGGCATTTTGTCCTCCCAGCAAATTCCATGTATTTGGCAGAGGTGTCGAAGCTGGTCTAGTTGTCAATTTTTTGATGTGCTGTTGGTAGAGGGTCATACATTCTCCTGAGTACAGCAATGATGGTAAGACAGCTGCTGTGAACTCCTTCACTTTTGTTTTCCTGTTGATGTCATGCCAAGACCACAATTGTTGTTATAGGGATCCGAAAGCTTTAGTAGCTGCTTGCACATGGCAATAGAGTTCCATGTTGGCTGAGTTTGTGCCTGTGACCACACTACCAAGATAGGTAAAGTAATTAGACTTTGTCAAGCCAGATCCATTCACCAGTACATCAGGACAAGCTGTAGGTCCATCTGAGTGAGGTGGGTTGAGGAGTTCTGTTAGACATGGATATCGAGGCCTAAGAGAGTTGCAGCCTCAGAGAAGAGGTCCACAACCATTTGAATGTCATGGTTATTGGTAGCTAACAGCACAGAATCATCAGCCTAGAGCAGTTCTCTCAAGGATATGTAGAAATATCTAAAAGAGGACATAATTTTTAAAACTGAAGAAGTCACTGAGACAAGCCCAGCTGTAAACGTCTAGATATCTCCTGCCTGGATGCCTGAGAGCTTTTATCAACACATATACAAATAATTACATCCAAGAAGAAACTATTTAATAATGCATATCTCTGGAGAACTTAGCAAGGGGACATCTTTAGCTCCCATAGAAGCGCTGCCAGATGAAGATTTGGACACAATCATATACTGCAATTTTTCACTGGATTGAGGAAATTAGAAGTGTGTTGCCAAGCATCATCAGTCTAATTTTAAGTAAAATATCAAATGACATGAATCTAGTTAGGTGTCATATAAAACAAATAATTAATGTTTCCCATTTGTGAAATGGAAAGAATAACTGCATGCATTGAAAGACAGAACGTTCCCTCTTTTAACTCATGCAAATATTCTTACCATTGCACTTTTAAACTTTCATCATTTGTATTTGAATCTTCTGCCAATGGTAAATTTTGGTCAGTCATTTAATGACGTGTATGACATCCAGAGGAAGACAGGAAGAGAAGTCAGCATCAAGTTATTGCAAGCAGTATAACAATAAAAGAATGAAACAGTAACATTATTAACCAGTTACCATTACTTCAAATGAATGTTTCTGTTCCAGAACATTAATAATATGAAGTTTCTGGTTTTGTGTGTTTTAGGATTGTGACCAACAAACCTCAGAGGTGAGCTGTCCCAGCCGAGAGGTGACTGACAGGCTCTGTTTGAGCAGGAGGCTGTAGAAGATGTTGGTGCTGAATGCCTCCAGATCCACCTGGTGTTCATAATCCCAGAACTCCTCCAAATTCTCTGCACAGACTGTTGCCAAAAGAGTCAAATACAGATAGAGACAATGTCACCATGAATGGGGCTGCAGAATATAATGTATATAAGGGCAGACTGTTGGACAGTACACTTCCACATCCATATGGGTGCCAGGATTGGTGCTAACCCAACTGAAAACCTTGGGTTTTGACCTTTCTCCCCAAAGACCTTGAGGCCAGTGATTGATATTTAGTACATATGGAGCTTGCCTGTGCAATTCCGGAACCCAGCTAACGTGCGCCACGGTTGGTGGACATCAGTGTGAAAAATTCAAATTTTGACCTTTTATCCCAATGACCTTCACATGTCCTACAGCAAACCCTTTAAAGACAATTTTGGGGTTGACCATCATCTTCATAACAACTTTGTTGGAAATCAACCAAAGGACCTGAGAAGAACAGGGGAACACACTGACAGATAAACCAAAATGTTGACCTTTGATGCCAATGCCGTTAACATTTGCCATAATGAACCCTTAAAGGTCATTCTGTCAAACTACATACAAGTTTGGTGGAAAGTGGCCAAAGCACTTTCAAGGAGTAGTGGATCAGACACACAAATAAAAGTTTCTCAAATGAGACTATGGAGCTACATTACACCACCTGGCTGAATGGACTCATGAGTCATCCTGGCTTGCAGGTTTCGATGCACCTTCCTGAGGGAGATCACCTGTGACCCCTTTGAAGAGTAATCATCCATGTGGTAACCAAGCTGCGTTAGGCGATACTGTGCTCTGATCGGCTCCTTCGCTGGCCACCCGTACTCACGGAACAGGATCTGCACGTAAGCTCAGTTTATGATTTTGAACTTGTGCGTGCGTGTGTGTGTGTGTGTGTGTGTGTGTGTGTGTGTGTGTGTGTTCTCACCAGTAGTGTAACACATAAACAAAGGATAAGTACTGCTCCAAATAGCAGTGTTCCAGTCACCAACCAGTCTGGTCGCAGTAACAGGTTACGTCGCTGACGGATTCCCATCCTGGTCACATGATGAGGAATGGAAGGGAAGAATGGTCCCGGCTCGTAACACTGACCAACTGCAGGCATCACTCGCACGTACTGAGAAAGATCAGGATGACAGGAATTAGTCTGGCTAATACATAGTCCGATCCATAAGTATTTGGACAGTGACACACTTTTGTTTCTGTACACCACCACAATGGAGCTGAAATGAAACAAGATGTGATTGTTGTGTCGGCATTGAGCTTTACTTTTAGTAATTTAACAAAAAATATTGCGTTAATCGTTTAGAAATTAATGTAATTTGTATACACTGGGCAGAGCAGGTAGCCCAGTGGATCGGGAGCTGACCTGCCAATGTGCCATGAGGAAGAGTCATAGTCTAATCTTGCCCTTGATGCTATGAAATCCGGACATGAGCACTAGCACCAACAGGTCTACACGAGCCCATAAGAAATTAGACAAACTAAATATCAGGATTATTTTGAATACAAATCACTAGTTTTCTTAAGACAGATCAAGGGACTGGTCTGTCTGTAAATATGTCTGTAACAGGTAGTTCTCAAAAACTGAAGCAAGAAGGGAAACCACCAAGACACCCACAACAACTCTAACAGACTTGTAGGCTTCTGTTAGAGTTGTCAGGCAATATTGCATGTTCCTTTTATTGCATGACAGGTAATAAAAGGAACTTTTATTGCCTGTCATATTATAGAGCTTCATGGCTGAGTGGAATAGATGTTTTTCTTAAAATGAAAGTTTAATTTCAGCTACAATTTGCCAGAATATACAGGAGACTTGACATAAGATTTATTTCGTTTTCTTCTATGAAAATCCTTCTATATCTGATTCTGAGACACTTCATTATTTTAGCTTGTTGTTAAGTTGGTATCTGTGATTAACAGACATGGCTAGGCAAGCATAGCTAGTCAGCAAGTCGGCAAAATTTCCATCAATAACTCCGTACAGCATGCATATTCAGGTCTGAAATTTTGGGTTGTGATAGATACAGATGATGACCAGGAAACATAATATTTTGGCCCAGTTAGTTTAAATACAAGTGTTGGCACAGTGGGAAACGACAGACACATGCAATATAAGAAGCCTTGTTAATTGCTGGGTCCTGTTGGCAACTAAAGTCTCTGTTGCATGTACGATTCCTTTACATTTGCTTACCATGTGTTTGTGCTGATTGCTGCTCAGGGTAAAAACATAAACTCCAGGCTGGCTGAAGACAACAGAAAAGAAGCCAGGAGGCGTCCAAGACAGAGTTAGCTCGTCTGTTAACTGTCGGAATGAGCCCCAATCAAACTCATAGTTTGTGTTGTACAGGTTTTCGCTGTAAGATATGAAGGAACGTATTTAACAAGTCAGCACAACAAGTCACAAAAAACAGTTGACAAACAAAGGGAAACACTTACACATCGTACTGAGGGTAGTGCTGCATGCTGACAGTGAAGAGCAAAATATCACCAAGATGGAGACACGTTGTGGGGTTCAGAACTCCAGTAAAACCAGTTGTTTCCATCTCTTCCTCAACATTCCTTTTTGCAATCCTGCCACTCAAATTCATTTCTCTTCGACCATGACTGTTATTTTCAACTTTAGGGACCTCCCACTGGACATCAGAATATGTATCTAAGACAAAATGACAAAGAATCTTTATCATTTCCAGTAATCATTTGTCGATTTACAGCACTGAGGTCATGGAGATGATGTAATGCGCAACAGAAACTGGAATCTGCTAGCATCAAATATGGTACAAATCCAAATCAACAGCAGGAAGTCCCAAGTTGAATGCCCTCACCCCAATCATCTTCATATCATATATGAATCAATTAGGGTCAGTTGACAGGATTAGTGTCAGTGCAGCTGGTAACCATGATAAAAACATGCTATTGTTAGATATATTTCTGTGTTTAATGATTATTTTCCATTTTTATTTGTTTTGGTATTAAAGTAGTTATTTTACTTAGGATTGTATTCTTAGTTTCATATACTTTTCTCTGTTATCTGTTGGAATGTGCATGTCTAACTGGATTTAATTGGTTTTAGCACTCAGGACAAAGAGATGCAGATTACATTATAAATCATAAACATCCCGTTATCGCACGGGACAGTGGCAGGGGGTGGGACCTCCCTAGATTGCCCACGGGGACCAATAAGGGAAGGATTTTGTGCAATAAGGTCTGCCTTTGTTACACCCATGGAGTGTTTTATAAAACTGTTTGTCCCTATTGTTCTTGGCTCTTTATGGGCAGATCTCATGTATGAGAGAAGTTCTTGAGAAACCAGACCTGATTTCCATTGTGAGTTTGAATAAATTTAAAATTGTGGAATAGTTCAAGTGTGTATTTTGTGAGGGGCAGTGTACAGAAAGAGTAGGGAGAATAACACTATCTATGTACGTATTACATATCTCCTCCCTCAGCTTTTCCATGTAGCTGAACCTCTTAAAGGTCTCCGTCCTTGAGACATTTGGTGGTGATGGGGTGTGAGTAAAGGAGAATATACTGTACATACAAGTAATACAGCTCCAAGGTGAGCTACCGTGTGGTGCCCAAACCACAGTGTAACTCTGCCATAAAACCAGGTTTAGGAAGATTTGTGCATAGTGTGGACTCTACAAGCAATCCAGACATGAACAAAGTTGAAATCAAAGTTGAAGTGTTGTGTGGGCCGCCAGAAGAGGAGGTACTGCTGGCCCACCACCACAAGATGGCGCCCTGCTTGAAGTGCGGGCTTCAAGCACGAGAGGGCGTCGGAGCGACCGGGAGTGACAGCTGTCACCCATCATCCGTACCAGCTGTCACTCATCCACTACTCATCACCACCACCATAAAGGCCGGACTGCAACTCCACCTCCCCGCCGAGAAATCAGCTACCATTCAGGTAATTTCTCTGCTGAACCTGATTCGAGCATTAGTCTGATCTCTTTTGCAGCCGTTTTCCTGGGACGGATTCCCTGTCTGCTGAGTTGGCGTTTGGTGTGGACTGCGACGGCTTCGCCTCCCACCCCACCCAGATAAGTGGTTGTCTCAGGAGCTGTTTGAGTGTGTTATCGGAGGTGGAGGTTCTCCCTCCTAACTGAACACTGACTGTGGGATTACTGAGTGTGCGAACTCACACTCATCAGTACTGTTTCTGTTCTCTGCCAGCAGTACCGGGTCTGACTGCTGAAGACAGTGGCCACCTGGGGCGCAGGGCTTGGCGGCTCCGGTGTTCTTCAGATCCGTTGGTGGTGGAAGCTGTGTGGCTCTTCTCTCACCAGACGTCTTCTATCTTCGAGCCTGCCCACACGTCACCTTGTGTATAATTGACATTCCACCATATTGGTATTGTCTGTACTTCGTTGTGCGATTCACAACATTAAATTGTTACTTTATGGCTTATCCATTGTCCGTTCATTAACGCCCCCTGTTGTGGGTCCGTGTCACGACACTTTCACAACATGAAGTCTCGTTTGAACCCTGCGTGATATCACGGGATTTGACCACTTATGGGGACCTTCGCTCCCATTGCGCAATATATACACAGCATAACTTCACACAGGAAAATGGTGTAGTTTTGTTTTCGGCTGCAATCATCGAAGCAGTTGAGAAAAGTGTAGTTTTTTCAGTTCCCAGTGGAGAATGGCAAAGAGGCAAATGGGAAAGGTTGTGTCTGTAAATGTTAGCCTACACAGCTAACCAGAGTAGCTTTGTTCTCTCACCTACACAACTGCTTCGACACGTTTGAGCTCCGGGTCATAAACAAATCACAACACATGTTCACTTTCCACCGCATGGTCACTTTTTCTTTGTATTTTACTTTGTTTGCATGTAATTTGCCCAAAATCTCAGAGAAAGCGCCATGTTTCTGTCCCAAGAAGTAGAGAAATTACATCATATCAAATCAAATCAAATCAATTTTATTTATATAGCGCCAAAACACAACAAACAGTTTCCCCAAGGTGCTTTATATTGTAAGGCAAAAGCCATACAATAATTACAGAAAAACCCCAACGGTCAAAACGACCCCCTATGAGCAAGCACTTGGCGACAGTGGGAAGGAAAAACTCCCTTTTAACAGCAAGAAACCTCCAGCAGAACCAGGCTCAGAGAGGGGCAGTCTTCTGCTGAGACTGGTTGGGGCTGAGTGGAGAGAATCAGGAAAAAGACATGCTGTGGAAGAGAGCAGAGATCAATCACCAATGATTAAAAGCAGAGTGGTGCATACAGAGCAAAAAGAGGTGAATAAAAAGAAACAGTGCATCATGGGAAACCCCCCAGCAGTCTAAGTCTATAGCAGCTTAACTAAGGGATGGTTCAGGGTCACCTGATCCAACCCTAACTATAAGCTTTAGCAAAAGGAAAGTTTTAAGCTTAATCTTAAAAGTAGAGAGGGTGTCTGTCTCCCTAATCTTAATTGGGAGCTGGTTCCACAGGAGAGGAGCCTGAAAGCTGAAGGCTCTCCCTCCCATTCTACTCTTACAAACCCTAGGAACTACAAGTAAGCCTGCAGTCTGAGAGCGACGCGCTCTATTGGGGTGATATGGTACTATGAGGTCCCTAAGATAAGATGGGACCTGATTATTCAGAACCTTATAAGTAAGAAGAAGAATTTTAAATTCTATTCTGGAATTAACAGGGAGCCAATGAAGAGAAGCCAATATGGGTGAAATATGCTCTCTCCTTCTAGTCCCTGGCATTTTGAATTAACTGAAGGCTTTTCAGGGAACTTTTAGGACAACCTGATAATAATGAATTACAAGACAAGATACTCCAACTCCCTTACAGAGTTTAGGTAGCTACTCTGCTCTGTGTTGGTATATGACATTAGAGAACATAAAGAAGGAATCATATCCTTAAACCTAGTTACAGCGCTTTCTGAAAGACTTCTAGTGTAATGAAACTTATTCCCCACTGCAGGGTAGTCCATCAGGGTAAATGTAAATGTTATTAAAAAATGATCAGACAAAAGGGAGTTTTCAGGGAATACTGTTAAGTCTTCTATTTCCATACCATAAGTCAGAACAAGATCTAAAATATGATTAAAGTGGTGGGTGGACTCATTTACTTTTTGAGCAAAGCCGATAGAGTCTAATAATAGATTAAATGCAGTGTTGAGGCTGTCATTCTCAGCATCTGTGTGGATGTTAAAATCGCCCACTATAATTATCTTATCTGAGCTAAGCACTAAGTCAGACAAAAGGTCTGAAAATTCACAGAGAAACTCACAGTAACGACCAGGTGGACGATAGATAATAACAAATAAAACTGGTTTTTGGGACTTCCAATTTGGATGGACAAGACTAAGAGACAAGCTTTCAAATGAATTAAAGCTCTGTCTAGGTTTTTGATTATTAATAAGCTGGAATGGAAGATTGCTGCTAATCCTCCGCCCCGGCCCGTGCTACGAGCATTCTGACAGTTAGTGTGACTCGGGGGTGTTGACTCATTTAAACTAACATATTCCTCCTGCTGTAACCAAGTTTCTGTTAGGCAGAATAAATCAATACGTTGATCAATTATTATATCATTTACCAACAGGGACTTAGAAGAAGAGACCTAATGTTTAATAGACCACATTTAACTGTTTTAGTCTGTGGTGCAATTGAAGGTGCTATATTATTTTTCTTTTTGAATTTTTATGCTTAAATAGATTTTTGCTAGTTATTGGTGTCTGGGAGCAGGCACCGTCTCTACGGGGATGGGGTAATAAGGGGATGGCAGGGGGAGAGAAGCTGCAGAGAGGTGTATAAGACCACAGCTCTGCCTCCTGGTCCCAACGCTAGACAGTCACAGTTTGGAGGATCCCAAAAAATTGGCCAGATTTCTAGAAATGAGAGCTGCTCCCTCTAAAGTGGGATGGATGCCGTCTCTCCTAACAAGACCAGGTTTTCCCCCAGAAGCTTTGCCAATTATCAATGAAGCCCACCTCATTTTTTGGACACCACTCAGACAGCCAGCAATTCAAGGAGAACATGCGGCTAAACATGTCACTCCCGGTCTGATTGGGGAGGGGCCCAGAGAAAACAACAGAGTCCGACATTGTTTTTGCAAAGTTACACACCGATTTAATGTTAATTTTAGTGACCTCCGATTGGCGTAACCGAGTGTCATTACTGCCGACGTGAATTACAATCTTACCAAATTTACGCTTAGCCTTAGCCAGCAATTTCAAATGTCCTTCGATGTCGCCTGCTCTGGCCCCCGGAAGACAATTGACAATGGTTGCTGGTGTCGCTAACTTCACATTTCTCAAAACAGAGTCGCCAATAACCAGAGTTTGATCCTCGGCGAGTGTATCGTCGAGTGGGGAAAAACGGTTAGAGATGTGAACGGGTTGACGGTGTACACGGGGCTTCTGTTTAGGGCTACGCTTCCTCCTCACAGTCACCCAGTCAGCCTGCCTTCCCGACTGCACGGGGTCTGCCAGGGGGGAACTAACAGCGGCTAAGCTACCTTGGTCCGCACCGACTACAGGGGCCTGGCTAGCTGTAGAATTTTCCACGGTGCGGAGCCGAGCCTCCAATTCGCCCAGCCTGGCCTCCAAAGCTACGAATAAGCTGCACTTACTACAAGTACCGTTACTGCTAAAAGAGGCCGAGGAATAACTAAACATTTCACACCCAGAGCAGAAAAGTACGGGAGAGACAGGAGAAGCCGCCATGCTAAAACGGCTAAGAGCTAGTAGCTACGCTAAGCTAGCGGATTCCCAAACAGGGAATCCGACACTAGACAGGCTGTGGAGCAGCACAGGTAACGCACAACAACAGTGCTAAAAAATAAAATAAAAATCCACTGGACAGGCTGTGGAGCAGCACAGGCAACGCACGACAACAGTGCTAAAACAAAATAAAAATCCACTAGACAGGCTGTGGAGTAGCACAGGTAACGCACGACAACAGTGCTAAATAAAAATCCACTGGACAGGCTGTGGAGCAGCACAGGTAACGCACGACAACAGTGCTAAAAAAAATAAAAATAAAATAAAAATAAAATCCACTGGACAGGCTGTGGAGCAGCACAGGTAACGCACGACAACAGTGGTAAAAAATAAAATAAAATCCACTAGACAGGCTGTGGAGCAGCACAGGTAACGCACAACAACAGTGCTAAAAAATAAAATAAAATAAAAATAAAAATCCACTGGACAGGCTGTGGAGCAGCACAGGCAACGCACGACAACAGTGCTAAAACAAAATAAAAATCCACTAGACAGGCTGTGGAGCAGCACAGGTAACGCACGACAACAGTGCTAAATAAAAATCCACTGGACAGGCTGTGGAGCAGCACAGGTAACGCACGACAACAGTGCTAAAAAAAATAAAAATAAAATCAAAATCCACTGGACAGGCTGTGGAGCAGCACAGGTAACGCACGACAACAGCGCCAAAAAAAAATAAATAAAATAAAATAAAATGGAGGTGGTCTGTGCAACCATTAAATACTTCATGGCAAAATTATACATACGAGGGTAGGCTGAAAAGTTCTAAGGCCCACCATGAAGTAGTAATGCATTCACTGCATCATAGGGAGCCTTAGAACTTTTCAGCTTACCCTCGTATAACATTCTTGGCAAAATATTCCTTCAGCATCCTTTTGTCAAGGGTTGTGTCTTGCTTGAACTTTTCTCCAGGCCTTTGAGACCTCCTCCAGAAGATTCAACCACAAGACTTATGTGGTAACTTGTAAATAAAAAGAACCACGAAACACCGATATCGAGTTTTCACCTTTATCTGAATTGTAAATATCAAACAAACACATTTCGGTGTCTGAGAGAACCAACGCATGACTCAAGAACATGTAGTCTTCTTCTGTTTAACCCTTGCTGGCAATATTAGTAGTACACATCCATACATTCTAATAGTCATAGAGTGCCACCTACTGGTAATAAGGTACATTGCCCATATTTACTGCATTACAACAACTTATGAGACACATGCCTTCTCTGCCGTGACCATCAGAGGGTGCTGCTGAAATGGTGGCACATTTATTCTGGGACAAAAATTCACCACAAACTGAAAGCATTTGCATTGTTTTTGGTGCCAAACAAGCTTTCAGCTAATGAGCGTCCACCCATTCATCAGATTTCAACCAAGATTTGGCTCTAACAGCTTGACAACTGACAAACCTGTTTGGATCCAGACCCTCTTTTTTGGGCAGATTTAAAAGAGAGACAGAGAGAGCGAGAGAGAGAGTGGCCATGATGGTTGATTTGTCCTCATGATTTCTGGTTGTATTGCTCCATTTCATCCATGTCCATTAGTATTAAAAAAATTTACACAAATTTGGACAAAATGAATGCTGTGTGCGGACAGAAGGCTCTTTCCACGTCTGTACCCATACTTAACTTTGAGCATAAATGAGCCTTTAGTGTTTTATATATAGGGGAGGTGATGGTCTAGTTTTTAAACATTGGTATTGAGACCAGAGGATCCTTAGTTCAAATTCCAGCCTGACCGGAAATTCACTAAGGACCATTGGGCAAGGTCCTTAATCCCAGAGTTGCTCCCAGTGTGTAGTGAGTACCTTGCATGGCAGCACCTTGACATCGGGGTGAATGTGAGGCATTATTTCTGTGAAGGCTCTCAGTTGTCCAGGTGGTTTCCATAGTAGAGAAGCTTGAATCTTCGACTGGACTGGGTTGCTTGACACAAGGATGTTTCGCTTCAAGCAGCCCAGTCCAGTCGAAGATTCAAGCTTCTGTACCATGTGAGGCATTATTATAAAGCGCTTTGAGTGTCTGATGCAGATGAAAAAGCTCTATATAAATGGAGTCCATTTATATTTATAAGTGGGATGTCGTTCAGCCACCTGTATGATTAGGATTTAGCTGACAAAACGACTTACCCACAGACTGACAGAATATCGACCCTGGGAACTTTGGCAGAGTTTCAAGTTAACCTGCATTCACCCAGAATGCTAAACTCAAGGTTACGAGCATATCTAATGGAAACTGGACAAAATTCAATAACCCTTGCACCTGTAAAATGTCTGGTCTTTAACAGTTGAACTCACATGAGTAATCAAACATTCCATATAAGTTGCCAAACTGAAAATGTACTTGCTTTAACATTCCTGTCATTTGATTTAAGACTGCCTCGTGGAAACCAACCTGATGAGGTATTTGTGTCCTTTTCTGGGATGATTGGAAACAGTTCCTTAATTTCCTTCAGGATGCCTCTGGAGAGGCCAAGGAATCCTGCCTCTGCAGTGAGAAAGAAGAAACGGATCAAAGATGCAAAGCCATTGTTTATGAATTGTATATGAGATGGAGTGTGTGCCCACCTGTTGATTGAACAACGTAGACGGGACGTGAAAAATTAGGATGACAGCTGCACAGCAGTGTCCCCTGGGAGTCCCAGTGTTCAAATGGCATCTCCAGCACCCTGCCTGAGACGGCCGACACCTATACACACAATGATACAGTTTACTGTTAATAGGTCAATGTGACAGAGGTTTCTCTTAGAGCTTTCACTTTTGGGGCATGAAGAGGTCTTTGTTGGCTGCTTTGGTGCTCATATTGCACCTCAGACAAGGGGCCTGTGTCGGTGAGTGTACATTGAATTATTACTTGAATTAGTAATAACTGTGTCTGATAATCTGCGGACGTTCATGCTGTTGTACGGTTGCAAATATCTGCTAACGTGTCACCAGTAAAGCTCAATTTGTGACCGTATAACCAGCATGAACGTCCACAAAGCATCAGACACAACAGGGTTATGCCCTAACTATGATGATAGCAGCGTATGGTATGTCTGTATGTGGCAATTTTACACCCAACTCCCCCCATCCCCACCCCATAAGCACCCTGCCCACAGGGTGGGTTTTTGCTAGTAAACAGATGTTATTTTGTAGTGTGGTAGATGCATTGACTTGTGGCACCAGTGCATGCTGCCAGACCATGACTGGAACTGGCCCCTCTCAAAAACATCCTGTCACATACCACCATGTAAATGCCGCATTAGCACGAGTAGCTCAGGGGCAATGATAGAGCTGCACAGGAAACAAGAGCTCTTTTACTAAACTGTCATGTGTATGTGGATGCAAATGGACTTTTCAGATTACTGTATTTTCCTGAATCCTGAGTATAAATTGCACTGGAGTATAACTGCACCTTTTTTCTGCATTATCAGCTCTTTAATTTGGGAATTTTGTGCATTATTTTAGTGTATTTTTTATTATTGGTATTTATTATTTCATTATTGGAAATGATTTTGTTTCATGCTTGAATCCTGGGAAAACCCTGTATAAATAGTCATTACAATTATTATTATTGTTTGTCATAAATGTGTGCAGCCAGCCTGCTCTGTGTGCGTGTGCCTGATCCCGTCAGAGCTCAGAAGCTAATCAGAGTGTGTCCCGGTTAGTACTTGGATGGGAGACCTCTTTGGACGACTGCATCTGTTTCTCCAGGTGAAGCTGGGGTTGTGTCAGGAAGGGCATCCAGTGTAAAACCTGCGCCAGATCCGAATGCGGATCTGTGCTGGATCCACTGTGGTGACCCCCGAACAAATGGGAGCAGGTGAACAACAACATAAGAAATGTATGATTTTTAAGTCGTGGGACCTCCCATACTAGACAAAAAAAAAAAAACACGACTTGTACTCTAGAAAATACGGTAATCTGATATTTTGGCACAGTCTTTGTTTAATGTTTGAGGTGTGTCACCCTGACATCCCTGATACATATTGTACAGCGATGCACTGACCTGCCATTCAGCCGGAGCACTCCCACGCCTCTCTCCCTGTCACTGTCATCATAAATTGAGTTAGTCATTACTGTGTAGAAAAATGGTGAAGGTGTTCTTTCTTCTGAAGTACCTCTGTTGACTTTCCCTGTCCAAATGACTAGGATGTGCCAGCAGCCTGGGAGATTTATCCATGATGGCAACACTTAAAATGAGCTACAGAGGTGTAATTCAGGCAGGCCTATCAGAGAGCGGGAATACGTCACCTCAGTACCGCCAAGGTTCATATGTTCAAGACGGTATTGCAAACAAAATGACAAATATCACTGTGCAAGTTTTGTGTATGTCTGTCTGTCTGAAGAATAAATCCAATCCAATCCACTTTATTTATATAGCACATTTAACAACAAAGACGTTCCAAAGTGCTGCACATACAGCAGAATCACGATAGATAAAACCCCAATAGTCAAGAAATAAATTAAAAATAAGAAAATTAACAATAAAAATAACTAAAATGTGCAAGATAAATAAATACATAACATACAGCATACAAAAGATAAAACCAATAAAATCTACCAAAATAAAAACAAAACCAATAAAACAGGACCACACAACTCACGCAGTGTAAAAAAAAAAAGAATGAATCAAGAAAAGGGTAAATATTGGCAAATAGAAAACCAAAGGAATGGATGAATGAATATATAATGTTTTGTAGATCAGTTATGGTTTTGGTTTTGGTTAGAGTTGGGTTACGGATGAACGAATGGGTAACATTTCACACTAACGGTACAGTAATTAACAATTAATGGATTGATAAGCATTAACTAACAGTGATTTACATGTTAACCATGTTTACTAATCATTTATGAATGGTGTTCATGTTAACATAGACATTCATTTATGCATAATTTAATAATATATAAAGATACTAAACATCATTATTAGAGTATTAATTAGCATGAACTGTTAGGTAATGATTATTACTGTATTAACTTACGTCAGTTAATGCAGCCTTATTGAAAAGTGTTACTAAGCTTGCACTTCCAGATTTCGAGACGTTTTCCTACATCTTCTTTTTAATGGTTGTCCTCTTTTTTAATGTGTTTTTTGCACTAAACAATGATGCACTCATAATTTTGTTTTATGCTTAGCTTACAGTGACAATAAAGGCATGCATTCATTTATTACCAAGGAATGAATTAAGCTTTTTGGCACAGTTGATTAGTGGATAGGGTTACTGATGGGTTATGATTAGGGTTTGGTTTGGGTAATGTTGGATTAGGGTATGGATGGGTTATGAGTGGCAGTTGTTTAGGGTATGGTAAGGTTTGGGTAATGGTTGGATTAGGGTATGGATGGATTATGAGTGGGAGTTGTTTAGGGTTATGGTAAAGTTTGGGTTTAGTTCGGGGGGTTATGAGTGGGGGTTGTTTAGGGTTATGGTAAGGTTTGGGTAATGGTTGGATTAGGGTATGGATAGGTTATGAGTGGGGGTTGTTTAGGGTTATAGTAAGGTTAGGATTTGCTTTGGGTAATGGTTGGATTAGGGTATGGATGGGTTATGAGTGGGGGTTGTTTAGGGTTACGGTAAGGTTTAGGTAATGGTTGGATTAGGATATGGATAGGTTATGAGTGGGAGTTGTTTAGGGTTATGGTAAGGTTTGGTTAGAGTTTAGTTTGGGTATTGGTTAGATTAGGATTATGGATGGGTTACAAATGGGAGTTGTTTAGGTCTATGGTAAGGTTTGGTTAGAGTTTACTTTGGGTATTGGTTAGATTAGGGTTATGGATGGGTTACGAATGAGAGTTGTTTAGGTCTATGGTAAGGTTTGGTTAGAGTTTAGTTTGGGTATTGGTTAGATTAGGGTTATGGATGGGTTACGAATGGGAGTTGTTATGGTAAGGTTTGGGATAGGGTTTAGTTCAGGTAATGGTTGGATTAGGGTATGGATGGGTTATGAGTGGGAGTTGTTTAGGGTTATGGTAAGGATTGGGTTAGGGTTTAGTTTGGGTAATAGTTGGATTAGGGTATGGATAGGCTATGAGTGGGAGTTGTTTAGGGTTATGGTAATATTAGGGTTAGGGTTTAGTTCAGGTAATGGTTGGATTAGGGTTATGGATGGGTTATGAATGGGAGTATCTTAGGGTTATCGTATGATTTGGTTTGAATTAGGGTTTGGTGAGGTTATGGTTTGTTAGGAATAGGGGCTAATTTTTGGGTTTCAGTTGGGCTTCCCCACGGCTTCTCTCTTTTGTCTATTACTTTATTCCTGTTACTTCTTTCCTCCTGTCTTCTTCAACAGACAGCCTGTCTGTCAGAGAAAATATGCAACAATCTTCACTTTGGAATTCCATACAGTGCAGCTATGTGCAACAATCAACAGGCAAAAACATTAAATAATGAACATTTACCATTGCATGTGCTTGTGTTACCACTGTACACAATGTTTACTCCAGTATCATGTAGTTTTATCTTATTTATCATAACCTGATTCAGCACTGTTCATTACTGCAGGACTTAATGGTGCCCAATTGGGAAGGGACTGACAGGTGTAGGAGGATGTGTGGCTAATACAACCCCTGGCAAAAATTATGGAATCACCAGCCTCTGAGGATGTTCATTCAGTTGTTTAATTTTGTAGAAAAAAAGCAGATCACAGACATGACACAAAACTAAAGTCATTTCAAATGGCAACTTTCTGGCTTTAAGAAACACTATAAGAAATCAAGAAAAAAAGATTGTGGCAGTCAGTAATGGTTACTTTTTTAGACCAAGCAGAGGAAAAAAATATGGAATCACTCAATTCTGAGGAAAAAATTATGGAATCACCCTGTAAATTTTCATCCCCAAAACTAACACCTGCATCATATCAGATCTGCTCGTTAGTCTGCATCTAAAAAGGAGTGAACACACATTGGAGAGCTGTTGCACCAAGTGGACTGACATGAATCATGGCTCCAACATGAGAGATGTCAATTGAAACAAAGGAGAGGATTATCAAACTCTTAAAAGAGAGTAAATCATCATGCAAAGTTGCAAAAGATGTTGGTTATTCGCAGTCAGCTGTGTCTAAACTCTGGACCAAATACAAACAACATGGGAAGGTTGTTAAAGGCAAACATACTGGTAGACCAAGGAAGACATCAAAGCGTCAAGACAGAAAACTTAAAACAATATGTCTCAAAAATCAAAAAATGCACAACAAAACAAATGAGGAACGAATGGGAGGAAACTGGAGTCAATGTCTGAGACCGAACTGTAAGAAACCGCCTAAAGGAAATGGGATTTACATACAGAAAAGCTAAACCAAAGCCATCATTAACACCTAAACAGAAAAAAAAACAAGGTTACAATGGGCTAAGGAAAAGCATTCGTGGACTGTGGATGACTGGATGAAAGTCATATTCAGTGATGAATCTCGAATCTGCATTGGGCAAGGTGATGATGCTGGAACTTTTGTTTGGTGCCGTTCCAATGAGATTTATAATGATGACTGCCTGAAGAGAACATGTAAATTTCCACAGTCATTGATGATATGGGGCTGCATGTAAGGTAAAGGCACTGGGGAGATGGCTGTCATTACATCATCAATAAATGCACAAGTTTACGTTGATATTTTGGACAATTGAAAGGATGTTTGGGGATGTTTCAAGATGATAATGCATCTTGCCATAGAGCAAAAACTGCGAAAACATTCCTTGTAAAAAGACACA
Source organism: Thalassophryne amazonica (assembly GCF_902500255.1). Lineage (NCBI taxonomy): Eukaryota > Metazoa > Chordata > Actinopteri > Batrachoidiformes > Batrachoididae > Thalassophryne > Thalassophryne amazonica. The sequence continues at coordinate 30,050,553 of NC_047106.1, forward strand.
TAGGGTCAATGTCATGGCATAGGGTCAATGTCAACGAGTAGATCTGATTTGATGCAGGTGTTAGTTTGGGGGATGAAAATTTACAGGGTGATTCCATAATTTTTTCCTCAGAATTGAGTGATTCCATATTTTTTTCTTCTGTTGGTCTAAAAAAGTAACCGTTACTGACTGACACAATCTTTTTTTCTTGATTTCTTATAGTGTTTCTTAAAGCCAGAAAGTTGTCATTTGAAATTACTTTAGTTTTGTGTCATATCTGTGATCTGCTTTTTTTCTACAAAATTAAACAACTGAATGAACATCCTCTGAGGCCGGTGATTCCATAATTTTTGCCAGGGGTTGTATCTAAAAGCCAGCCCACTGTTTAGCCAAGTCTGTGTCTAGGTGCATTAGTTTTTAAACCATAAAACTTTTGTGTTCATGTGAAAATTATTCAGTTGCACATTACAGGTATTGTAGAGCAATCTGAGTCTTAATAAAGGTACGTGCACCCTTAAATGCCCTTCTGGTTGACTTTGTTCTTTTATGCATTAATATGGTTGTTAATGTAACCAATGTACTTTTGTCTCTTTGGGAGACATCTGCAGGTGTGTTTGCTCACCTGACTTTCACCATTCCACACTAGCTCCATTTCACCGTTAAAGCGGCACTGGAGTTTGAGCTTCGTGTTTGAACTTCTCCTGCACAGGCCTCCACACACAGCTCTGCCTGCAGGCTGTCTGCAGACACACAGGCCCAGCTCACCATTATAACCCTGATAGTCCTCTGCAGATCTGCACACCTATAGGATTGAAACCATTTTTAAGATACACTCAACTCAGAACATTTGAATACATTTTTTTATTTTTTTTTTGGGGGGGGGGGGGTTGTTTGTTTATTTGTTTAAAGAATGATCAAGCTTATGTGGTATATCTTTTTAGAAAACCTTACACAACAACAAATCAGAATGCATTACATTTTTTCAGAGGCGGGGATGGTGTGGTCATCTTGAATTTTTTACAAAATATTAACCCTCAAATACCGTTTTCACAGTATTTCTACAGATGGATTACTCATGATTATGATCCCAGCGGCAAAATTGCAATTTGAGGGCAAGGAATTCAAAAATACTAATTATATGAAAAAAGATTGTCAATGACATATATATTAGATAACATCTTAAAATTTTTAATTGACATAACTGAATTTTTAAGTTTCAAATAATATAGAATCACTATTCTTGTGGTCAAAATAACATTTCTGGGTGTAAGTGCTAGAATGAGTGACAATACTAGATTTTACAGAGGTACCAACCTTCAGTGATGCCATATCCTAATGATGGAACAAAGAAAGACGTGCAACATTTTTGAGAATAGACTGTGGCCGTATATTCTCTAGTAGCCACCTTTAACTTTTAAAAATAATACTGACAGAAAAATCATGATAATATCCCTTCGTTTGAGTAGTGACTGTTGCTGGAAAAATTATCCATATAAAACAATCACATGATTCCAACACATTATGTATCCAAACTACAATAAAAAAGTCAACAAATTCTTGCTTATAAACAACGTTTAGCAGCACTAAAGATCTGTAGAAAACCTCTGCCTAACATGCTTAAAAGCTTGCTAATCAATAAATGTAGTGTAGTGTAAGTTCTGCCAGGAAGACTCAGATTTCAAAGGTTTCACACCTAATCAGTAACAGCTGTAATTGCAAATAGGAAGCAGCCAGTCCATCTTTCAGTCATCAACTCACAACCAAAAAGAAACCTACACTTTATTTAAAAATGTCAGTTCTAACTTACCTCTCTGCGACTTGCAGTGGCTGACCTGAACGCTACCTCCTCCACCTCGCTGACACCAGTCGGCCCATCTCTGACACCCGGGGGTAGGCTCTGCCCCTGCCTCCTTCTGACAACAGGATTCAAGATGTACATACCCCTACATCGTCGTGACTGGGACCTCCACCAAAGACTGTTCCAACATTGTGTACAGTATCACTGAGGATCAGGTTTCTTGGTCACATAGGAGCCACAATATCAAGGTCATTTACAGCTCTGTTATTGATCAGTTATGTTGATTTCTAATCAGAACTATTGCATTTATTGCCCAAAAATTGTAGGTTTAGCCACTGAATCATATTGGTAATTAATTTAGGAAACATGATACTGAGAAATGAGTATTTGAATGTGAACATTTTAAGAAAAGCATGATCACCATAATGACTTTCAGAAAAATGGAATTACACATTTTCTGATTTCTTTCTGTGCTGGGTTTTTGAGCTGTCATAATCCCCCCCAAAAAATTAATGAACTCAAGCACCTGCACAAATTGAACTGGATAAATTGCGTCAGATTGTTTTTGGTGTGGAACTTGGTGAAAGGTTATTTGTACTAGTGGATACTACGAAAGGCAGTGACAAAAATAAACAATGCTTGGGGCTAATCAATGATTAGTTTGTCATAGAAACTATTTATGGTCAAATATTAAACAGGCTTCACACAAGCATTTTCTTAATAGATATCTGTTCTATTTTTCTGTCTTTTGTGGAAATAAATCCAGTCGTTTCTGTCAATTCATGCCATTTTCTCACTATCCAAACAAATCTTTATAAAACTGTCAGTGAGTTTTGGAGTGTTAAAAGTAATTACCTTTGCTCTACTTTTTTGTGTGTGTTTGCACAAACCTGGTGGCTGCAGTGAAGTGACCACTGATATCTATCCAGACAGTGTCCATACTGAGAACGTGTTTTTCCATCTCTGCAGATGTCATACAGCTTGTGTGCACACACGTGTCCATTGTTGGAAGAATGGTAGTCCAGAGTGCACTGGCAGAGACCATCACTGGTCTAGACAGAAAATAAAACTGAATTGTCATATACATTATACATTGTAAGTAAGTCACTTCAGCTGCTCCCTTGTTTGCACTCAGGGTCGCCACAGCAAATCCGAGGTGGATCTGTATGTTGAATTGGCACACGTTTTACGTTGGATGCCCTTCCTGGTGCAACTCCACGTTACATGGAGAAATGTGGCAGGGGTGGAGTTTGAGCCGGGAACCTTCCGCACTGAAACCAAGTTTTTCTCTGCCCACTTACTTCAATTAAGGGTCACGGGGGGTTGGAGAAAACCCCAGCAGTCATACCCTGGACAGGACGCCAGTCTACATATAGACAAACACATTCACACACACCTACGGTCAATTTAAAATTACCAATTTACCTAATCTGTATGTCTTCGAATGTAGGTAGCAGAGCACGTCGAGGGAACCCACACAAACATGGGGAGAACATCCAAATGCCACACTGAATGGACCAGGCGGGAAGCAATCCGATGACCATCTTGCTGTGAGACAACAGTGCCAAACACTAAGCCACCGTGTTGCCTCATATACACTATGCAATACAGAATCAGAATCGCCTTTATTGTCATTGTAATTTGCACTGCAACGAGATTTGAGTCTAACTCCAGAAAGGTGCTTTCCGTGGTGCAAGTAATTTTTAGCCAAATAAAAGATAGTGAAATTTAACGTGAATTATTTGGAGTATATGTACAACTAATATAAACATAAGGTAAAATAAAATAACGTGGACCACGTAAAATGTAAAACGAGAATTATATACAACTGTGGAATCATACTGCACGGGAATATTGCACATGGTTTACAGATATTGCACAAGAAACTTGAAAGGTGCTGATTAGAGTGATTTGTTATTGTTCAGAGCAGTGATCGCTCTGGGCAGAAAGCTGTCCCTGAGTCTGTTTGTCCTAGTTTTGATTGACCTATACCGTCGGCCGGATGGTAGTAGGTCAAACAGGTGGTTGCTGGGGTGGGATGTGTCTTTGCTGATGCTGGTAGCTCTGCTGAGGTAGCGAGAGCTGGTAATGTCTTCCAGGCTGGGCAGAGAGCAACCATTGATCCCCTGGGCCATTTTCCTCACCCTCTGCAGCGCTCTCCTGTCTGCTACTGAGCACCCCCATACCACGCTGTGATGCAGTATGTCAGGATGCTCTTGATGGTGGCTCTGTAGAACAACACCAGCAGCTTCTCCTCCAGATTGTTTCTCCTGAGAACCCTCAGGAAGTGGAGTTGCTGCTGGGCTTTCCTCACCTCTGCTGTGGTGTTGGCAGTCCAGGAGAGGCTATCAGAGAGCTGCACTCCCAGGAACCTGATGGAGCTGACCCTTTCCACACAGTCCCCTTGGATGTGGAGCGGGGCTGGGTCAGCCCTGTTCTTCCTGAAGTCCAGGATTATTTCTTTTGTTTTTGTGGTGTTCAGCAGCAGGTTGTTAGCTGAACACCACACTGTCAGTCGATTGACCACATCTCTGTAGTCAGTCTCATCCACCCTTAGATGAGCCCAATCATGGTGGTATCATCCGCAAACTTTATGATGGTGTTTGTGGGATGGAGCAGTCGTGAACATGAGGGGGCTCAATACACAGCCTTGAGGGGGAACCGGTGCTGAGTGTGATGGTGGAGGAAATGTGGGGGCCAAGTTTCACGGACTGTGGGCGGTTTGTGAGGACGTCCTTGATCTACTGGCAGATGAGGGTGGAGATGCCCAGATGTGTCAGTTTCTGGACCAGGATCTCCTGGATGATGTGGTTGAAGGCTGAGCTGAAGTCCAGGAGAGCATCCTCACATAGCTCCCCTGGTGCTCCAGGTGGCTCAGCGCGGTGTGGAGCGCTGTGGTGATAGAGTCCTCTGTGGAGCGGTTTGCCCTGCAGGCAAACTGGTGGGGGTCCAGAGTGGGAGGCAGACAGGCTCTGATGTGCTGAGAGACCAGTCTTTCAAAGAACTTCATGACCACAGGTGCAAGTGCAACAGGCCTGTAGTCATTTATGCTCTCCACTGCTGACTTCTTTGGGACTGGAATGATGGTGGAGGATTTGAGGCAGAGTGGAGTGATGGCCTGTGACAGGGACAGGTTAAAGATGAGGGTGAAAACTCCAGCCAGTTGGTCAGCACACGCTTTGAGTACCTTTCCAGGCATACCATCGGGGCCGGCTGCCTTCCTGGGATTCACCGCCTTCAGGACACATCTCACTTCGTGTTCTTGAAGTGTTAGTGTGCTAGTGCTGGAGGGTGGTGGATGTGGAGTTGCTGCTGGGTTGTCTGCTTCGAAGCGGGCAAAGAAGCGGTTCAGCTCCTCTGCCAGCGAGGCATCAGACCTAGCATTTCCTGGGTTGCTGCTTCTGTAGTTGGTTATATGATTTATTCCCTGCCACATCCTTCTGGGGTCATTTATAGCAAAGTGGTCCTCTATCTTTTTCTTGTAGGCAGCCGTGGCCTCTCTGATGCCTCTTTTCAGATTGGACCTGGCCGCGCTGTACAGGGCCCTGTCCAAATATACTTGAAAAGCTGAGTCAGCAACATAATTGTGTCTGCATCATTAGCCTTTGAGCTCAGGAGACATTTGTAAAGAGCTATTGGTTTCATGAGGTCACTGGGTAGAGGTTTGGCAATGCCAATATTGGTGCAGGATAACAAAGATCCAAGTCTCAAGGGTCCTGGTAGCCCCTGTTGTACTGTATGGTTGTGAGAGCTGGACACTAATCAGTGGCGTAAGGCGATGACTAGATATTTTTGTTAAGCAATCTTTCGGAAGAACCTTGGGTACAATGGGAATGACTTTGTTTCAAATGAATGGTATGAGGAGTATCACTTGCATTGTGAGGGAACATCAGCTACAGTATTTTGGCAATGCAGCCGTTTTCTCTGTCCATGATCTAGCACACAGGTGCCTCATTGTTGATGATCCCAGCAGATGAAGAAAGCCAAGGGGACACTCACATTTTACCTGGCTCTCAAAGGACATCTGGGACCTGGGGTGATTACATGGTGTGAGGGTTGCAGAGATACACAGTACTAGCCCGTGTTCTCTGACCTGACCCACTACTCTCTCCTTCTGCCTTGTGATTGTCTAAGCAGATTAATCCAGGTTGAGGGGGGGAAAATATGGCAAAATTCATGTGTACTAGCAATCTCATTTACAAATCTGTGATGTTTGCAGCTATCACCATGCAATGCTTTGACTTTTCAAGGATTAAATGTGTACACCTGCAGGAAGATTAACACACAAGCTGTGTGTCATAATAAATGCAAGGCATGGTTCACTAACTGAATTTGACCCTCAGGCCAGCAATTTGAAGCCTCTGAAGTAAAGTCTGGTGAAGATACTGTATTAAAAGCTGCATTTCTAATTAATGTTTTGGCCATTATTCTTTCCGTCTATTTTTTTATTTTGGCCTTCTTTCCATTCCCTTCTTAATCCATTCATTTATATTGTCATTACTACCTACAGAGGCACGAAGGCAGCACTGAGACGAAAGAATCACATTTCCCTATTATGCACTGATGAGTGAAGGGTTCAGTACCCCTAAAATAGACCAGGAAACCAGAGCCTGATGTGAAGGAATTTGATACGAGGTCTTTCAGCTTCAAGCTGCAGATTGTTCCTCCTACATTTTCTCAGAAAGATAACAATGCGCAGAATGTCTCCCAGAAGAGACACAAAGAAAACTCACACAATCTTTTTAATACTGTGAAAATAAATGAGTTAATCTAATATGTGACCTGGAAAATCTGCCCTTCTCCTGGACATATGCAGGTGTCCTGACCCACAAGCAGCTGATGAGCCACAGGACCACATGGGAGAGGGGCAATCATTTCTGGTCGAGGACAGTAGTGCTGAGGAGGACACTTCAGACAGCCATCTATAGACACAGAACCAGCAGATGGTCCATAGGTTCCTTTAGGACAAGGGACTGGAGTGATGCTCTCCAGTGGGCAGTAGAACCCTAATGGAAACAATAACAAGTATCTTTTTTTTAAGGTGGAGTTGCTAAATATACTCCTAAATCAACAATAAAGTTCCAGTAGGTTGTAATACAATAGCAGATAGTACAAATACACACTCCCTTCACATAATATGGAATTCATTATCAGCTACTGCTAGCAATATGTGCTACCTGCTATCTAGCAAGCCTTAGCCACTATCGCTGTCCATGCTAACATATGTGCTCATGTTACATATTATTTTATATAGTTTTGTCTAACCATTATTAACTGTTCTAAAATTTATACCTATTCAGTTGTAATATCATATACACTCCCTTTACTTAATTTTTATTCATGACTGGCTAGTGGTCATGCTAGAACTGCGCACTAGCTGCTATCTAGCATGCTTCAGCCACTGTCCATTTCCATGCTATATTACATTACATGTTATTATGTATAAAGTGTTCCACAAACAAATCTATAACTAACTACTACAGTCAGTTGTCAGAAAATCAGATACACTCCCTTTACCTAATTGTAAATGTATTAGTGGGTAGCCACTTAAAGCTAGTTAATATATGTGTTTTAGTAACTTTTTTGTACAGTTTTCATTCAAATATATTTAAGTCATACCATTTTAGCACCTTAATAACATTTTTATCAATTATTTTGAAAGCTAATTGACAAGATCAATGAAATGGCTTTTTCAGCAAAGATTTTATACAGTTTTCAGTCAAATATATGCAACTCATACTGTTTTAACACTATAATAGCATTTTTTATCAGTTTATTTATTTGAAAAGCTAACTCATAAGTTCAACTAAATGGTACTGTCTGTGGCATGTATTGCTAATATTAACTTTATAGTGTCAATCTAATGTACCGCTGATGTCCATGTTTTAGATAGCACTTTATGCAATATAATACATGAAATTATGCATGTTTGATAGAAATATATCAATGTGTGAAGAATAGTATTTTCTATCAAAATATCAAAGCTTTTGGCATGTAATTTCAAACAACTAATCATTTCAATTCACATACTGTATGTATGTAAATGCCAACCTCTTTTAGCCTCATTTTGATGAAAATGCACTTTTCTAAAATATCTCTCCACTATAACAACAGGTAAACAAATGCAAGAGCACAAATGTCACATTCCACAAAATCTGTAAATACAGTACATCAAAATTAAAAGTGCTCCAAACTTAGATATAAATGGCATGCAAGTCACATACCTTTGTAATGTCTTACAGAAATGAATAAGATCCCTTAATTGGCCTTTTGGGCCACTGATCATGTAATTCTATATTTTTATAATATTTAAACCTTGTGATTTTGCTCAGATGCAATCTTTTTTTCTTTTTTTAATGTTTTTTGTGAATGGCTTACCTGGGTGGCAGGTCTTCCGCTCCTGAATGTGTTGACTAAAATTGTTTCCGTTAGCCAAAGTAAGTAGCACAGAAGCGCACAACCATTTGTTGCCCCAAAGCATTTTGAATATGTTCACTCAAAACCAAAACCTATTCCAGACTGATGATAACATTTTAAACTCTTCTCCCAGGATGTGTAACCTCTATTGGCCATGTTGTTGTTGAAGCAGAGCTATCCAACTTCCTCATCTTTTTGATAAATGTGTCTTCTCTGCTGTATGCCGCCACATGAGCTGACGGTACACAGAGCTGTTAGCTACAGACTGGCTGGTTCTTGGGCACATCTTTCACTGGCCATCTGAATGATTTATGCCTCCTGTGAGGTACGGTAACAGTGACAGTGGAGGAGCTGGCTGAAACAGAAAGTAAGAGCCTGGGTCATGTTGCTGCATTTGTTCTTCTCAACCCTACCATGAAACTGATTAATGATTTGGCTCACAGTGCAGTTCAGCACAGCTTTGCTTTCCACTCTTCTGAATGTGACATGTCTCAAAAAAGCTGATGAATTCATTTAATTCACAAAGAGCAATCTCAAACAGACGTGCCACTGTCAGGATAGAAGGAAAGGTCAGGTCAGCTCTGGCGCCATGTACTGGTCCCAAGACCGGCCCCTGTGAATTTGTAGACTCCGGCTGTAATAGGACTGGACTTATGGACTGAACACCACAACTTTTTTACTCTTGTTGGACTGTGGAGACCTGCTTTTTATGAACACTGAATAGTTTTTAAAGAAACTGGATGCTGTATACCACTGTGCTTTGTGTTTTATTACTGGTTGCAGTTATCATGTGCATCACTGTTCCTTATATGATGTCACACACTGTCCGTCTTTGTATGTTCATAGACTCTCTCACTGGCTGACCTTTATTTTACAAATCTATTGTTGGACTTCTGCCCACATATTTCTGCTCACACACGTGTAGAAACCTCAGCCAATATGGACTGTGCTCTCAGGACATCATACATTTGCAGGTCCCGAGAGTCAGAACCGAACTGGGCAAAAAGGCTTTTAAATTTTCTGCCCCATTTACCTGGAATGATGTAAAAAAGGTTTTAAATCTCAATTAGTTTTTTACCTGGTTAAATAAAGGACATTGGGCCCAATCCATAAGACAAGACCAAAACATTAAAGGGATTACTATCAAAGGGAAGGAGCATAAGCTAAGTTTGTTATGCTGAGGACATTTTTAATTTATTTAGGACAACCTACAAACTCCCTACCAAGACTGTTTCATCTGTGTGAGCAATATGGTAAAATGCCTGGGTATAAAATTAATATGAGCAAAACTCAAACACTTTCCTACAATTATAATCCACCAGGGGAAATACTTACCAGATACCCAATGGTATGGCAGGGCAAATCCTTAAAATACTCGGGCATTAACATACCAAAGGACCAAACTAAACTTTTTGAGGTGAATTATGTCCCGTTGCAGAAGAAAATTATTGAACTCTGGAATTTGATCCCTTTCTTTACCTTACACTCATGGATAGAGTCCATCAAAATGAATATCTTGCCAAGATGATTGTATTTATTCCAGACCCTACCCATCTCCATTGATCAGAACATGACTGGGACAAAATGATATCACGATATATATGGGAAGGGAAAAGACCTAGAGTCAGTTTCAAAAACTTACAATTAGCTAAAGAAAAAGAAGGATGGGGCCTGCCATCTCTTAAGAACTATTACCTTGCAGCACAGATTAAGACAGTAATAAATTGGTGTGATGCATCTTATAATGCCCAGTGGAAAAGTATTGAGGAGAAAATCCCTTCTGTCCCAATACAATCCACGTTGGCAGACCGAAATATCCCAAAATATATAGACAGGTTGGGTTCAATGTACAACCCCAATTCCAATGAAGTTGGGACATGTAAAATGTAAATAAAAACAGAATACAATGATTTTCCAATCCTCTTCAACCTATATTTAATTGAATACACCACAAAGACAAGATATTTAATGTTCAAACTGATAAACTTTATTGTTTTTGTGCAAATATATGCTCATTTTGAAATGGATGCCTGCAACACATTTCAAAAAGGCTGGGACAGTGGTATGTTTACCATTGTGTTGCATCACCTTTCCTTCTAACAACACTCAATAAGCGTTTGGGAAGTGAGGACACTAATTGTTGAAGCTTTGTAGGTGGAATTCTTTCCCATTCTTGCTTGATGTACAACTTCAGTTGTTCAACAGTCCAGGGTCTCTGTTGTCATATTTTGCGCTTCATAATGCGCCACACATTTTCAATGGGTGACAGGTCTGGACTGCAGGCAGGCCAGTCTAGCACCTGCACTCTTTTACTATGAAGCCATGCTGTTGTAACACGTGCAGAATGTGGCTTGGCATTGTCTTGCTGAAATAAGCAGGGACGTCCCTGAAAAAGACATTGCTTGGATGGCAGCATGTGTTGCTCCAAAAGCTGGATGTACCTTTCAGCATTGATGTGCCATCACAGATGTGTAAGTTGCCCATGCCATGGGTATGAAAACACCCCCATACCATCACAGATGCTGGCTTTTGAACTTTGTGCTGGTAACAATCTGGTTGGTCTTTTTCCTCTTTGGTCCGGAGGACACGATGTCCATGATTTCCAAAAACAATTTGAAATGTGGTCTCATCAGACCACAGCATACTTTTCTACTTTGCATCTGTCCATTTCAAATGAGCTCAGGCCCAGAGAAGGCGGCGGCGTTTCTGGATGTTGTTGATGTATGGCTTTCGCTTTGCATGGTAGAGTTTTAACTTGCACTTGTAGATGTAGCGACGAACTGTGTTAACTGACAATAGTTTTCTGAGGTGTTCCTGAGCCCACACGGTAAGATCCTTTACACAATGATGTCAGTTTTTAATGCAGTGCCACCTGAGTTATCAAAGGTCACGGGCATTCAATGTTGGTTTTCGGCCTTGCCGCTTACGTGTAGAAAGTTCTCCAGATTCTGTTATGTGGGCCGCTGAAGAGGAGGTACTGCTGGCCCACCACCACCAGAGGGCGCCCTGCTTGGAGTGCGGGCTCCAAGCACGAGAGGGCGCCAGACCCAGACGAAGTGACAGCTGTCATTCATCCTCTGCACCAGCTGTCACTCGTTCATCGGCGGTGCCAAAGCAGTACCATGATCTTGCTGACGTTTTCAGCAAAGATCTTGCGCTCACTCTTCCCCCGCACCGACCGTACGATTGTGCCATCGATTTGGTCCCGGGCGCTGAGTACCCGTCCAGTAGGTTGTACAACCTCTCACGTCCGGAACGCGAATCAGTGGAGACCTACATCCGGGACTCTTTAGCTGCCGGGCTGATCCGGAACTCCACCTCCCCGATGGGTGCTGGTTTCTTTTTTGTGGGCAAAAAGGACGGCGGACTCTGTCCATGCATTGATTACAGAGGGCTGAGATCACGGTTCGCAACCGATACCCGTTACCTCTGTTGGATTCAGTGTTCACGCCCCTGCATGGAGCCCAAATTTTCACTAAATTGGATCTTAGAAACGCGTACCACCTGGTTCGGATCCGGAAGGGAGACGAATGGAAGATGGCATTCAACACCCCGTTAGGTCACTTTGAGTACCTGGTCATGCCGTTCGGCCTCACTAACGCCCCCGCGACGTTCCAAGCTTTGGTAAATGATGTCTTGCGGGACTTCCTGCATCGGTTCGTCTTCGTATATCTGGACGATATACTCATCTTTTCCCCGGACCCTGAGACCCATGTCCAGCATGTACGTCAGGTCCTACAGCGGTTGGTGGAGAACCGGCTGTTTGTGAAGGGCGAGACGTGTGAGTTCCACTGCACTTCTTTGTCCTTCCTGGGGTTCATCATCTCCTCCAACTCCATCGCCCCTGATCCGGCCAAGGTTGCGGTGGTGAGAGATTGGCCCCAACCAACAAGCCGCAGGAAATTGCAGCAGTTCCTGGGCTTTGCAAATTTCTACAGGAGGTTCATTAAAGGCTACAGTCAGGTAGTTAGCCCCCTGACTGCCCTGACCTCCACCAAGGTCCCCTTCACCTGGTCGGATCGGTGCGAAGCCGCGTTCCAGGAGTTGAAACGCCGGTTCTCGACTGCACCAGTTGTGGTGCAGCCTGATCCTGATCACCAGTACATAGTGGAAGTGGACGCCTCTGACTCAGGGATAGGAGCCGTGCTGTCCCAGAGCGTGGAGGCTGATAAGGTTCTCCATCCTTGTGCCTATTTTTCCCGCAGGTTGACCCCAGCTGAACGGAACTATGACGTCGGCAATCGGGAGCTCCTCGCGGTGAAGGAGGCTCTTGAAGAGTGAGACACCTGCTGGAGGGGGCATCGTTGCCTTTCACGGTTTTCACGGACCATCGGAACCTGGAGTACATCCGGACCGCCAAGCGGCTGAACCCCAGGCAAGCCCGCTGGTCTCTGTTCTTCGGGCGCTTTGACTTCCGGATCACGTACCGCCCCGGGACCAAAAACCAAAATCAGATGCATTGTCCCGGGTGCACAAAGAAGAAGCCAAAGCGGGGCTGTCGAACCCCACCGAGACCATCATCCCCGAGTCCACTGTCGTGGCCTCCCTCACCTGGGACGTGGAGAAGACCGTCCGGGAGGCCCTGGCAAGGAGCCCGGACCCGGGGACCGGCCCCAAGAACAGAATGTACGTCCCACCAGAAGCAAGAGCTGCCGTATTGGACTTCTGTCACGGGTCCAAGCTGTCCTGTCATCCCGGAGTGCGTAGGACCGTGGCAGTAGTCCAGCAGCGCTTCTGGTGGGCGTCCCTGGAAACCGACGTCCGGGACTACGTCCAGGCCTGTACCATCTGCGCCAGGGGCAAGGCAGACCATCGGAGGACCTCGGGACTCCTCCAACCCCTGCCGGTGCCTCATCGCCCCTGGTCTCACATCGGCCTGGACTTCATCACGGGCCTCCCGCCGTCCCAGGGCAACACCGTTATTCTCACGATAGTGGACCGGTTCTCCAAGGCGGCCCACTTCGTGGCCCTCCCGAAGCTCCCGACGGCCCAGGAGACGGCAGACCTCCTGGTCCACCACATCATGCGGCTGCATGGGATACCATCGGATATTGTATCAGATCGTGGTCCCCAGTTCTCTTCGCAGGTGTGGAAGAGTTTCTGCAAGGAGCTGGGGGCCACCGTGAGTCTCTCATCCGGGTACCACCCCCAGACAAACGGCCAGGCAGAGCGGGCTAACCAGGAGTTGGAACAGGCCCTTCGCTGCGTCACCTCCGCGCACCCGGCGGCCTGGAGTCACCATCTGGCCTGGATCGAGTATGCCCATAACAGCCAAGTCTCGTCTGCTACCGGCCTCTCCCCTTTTGAGGCATGTTTGGGGTACCAGCCCCCATTGTTCCCGCTGGTGGAGGGAGAGGTCGGTGTGCCCTCGGTCCAGGCCCACCTCAGGAGGTGCCGCCGGGTGTGGCGGACCGCCCGCTCTGCCCTGTTAAAGGCCCGGACGAGGGCCAAGACCCATGCGGACCGCCGGCGTTCCCCGGCCCCCACATACCAGCCCGGGCAGGAGGTGTGGCTCTCGACCAAGGACAGCCCTCTTTGTGTTGACTCCCCGAAACTGAAAGACAGGTTCATTGGTCCGTTTCGTATCCTCAAGATCATCAACCCGGCCACAGTGAAGCTCCAACTCCCGGCTTCACTGCGGATTCACCCTGTTTTTCATGTTTCCCGTCTGAAGCCACACCACACCTCACCCCTCTGTGCTCCGGGACCTACGCCGCCTCCTGCCCGGCTCATTGACGGGGAGCCTGCCTGGACAGTCCTCAGGCTCCTGGACATCCGTCGTAAGGGCCGGGGGTTCCAATATCTGGTGGACTGGGAGGGGTATGGACCTGAAGAACGCTCCTGGGTGAAGAGGAGCTTCATCCTGGACCCAGCCCTCCTGGCCGATTTCTACACGAGACATCCGGACAAGCCTGGTCGGACGCCAGGAGGCGCCCGTTGAGGGGGGGGGGGTCCTATTATGTGGGCCGCTGAAGAGGAGGTACTGCTGGCCCACCACCACCAGAGGGCGCCCTGCTTGGAGTGCGGGCTCCAAGCACGAGAGGGCGCCAGACCCAGACGAAGTGACAGCTGTCATTCATCCTCTGCACCAGCTGTCACTCGTTCATCATCATCATCATCACCATAAAGGCCGGACTGCAGCTCCACCTCCTCGCCGAGAAATCGACTACTGAAGAGGTAATTTCTCTGCTGACTAACACGTTGAGTAATAATCTGAACTTCTGTTGCAGCCGTTTTCCTGGTGTTTTCCTTGTCTGTGGGATTGGCGTTTGGTGTGACAGCGACGGCTTCGCCTCACACTCCAAACCAGATAAGTGGTTAACCAGGAGCTGCACGAGTGTGTGATTGGAGGTGGAGGTGCTCCCTCCTAACTGTGTACAGACTGTGGATTACTGAGTGTGCGGACTCACACTCATTCATCTTGTCTCTGCTTTCTGCCAGCAGTACCAGGGTCGACAGCCGAAGACAGAGGCCACCTGGGGACTCGGGACTTGGCGGCTCCGGTGTTCTTCAGACCGTTGGTGGTGGAAGCCGTGTGGGACGCGGCTTCTCTCTCGTCGGGGGTCTTCTATCTTCGAGCCTGCCCACACGTCACCTGGTGTCAATTGACTTTACAATTTCTGTGTATTTAGTTGTGTATTATCACAACATTAAATTGTTACTTTTTGGCTTATTCATTGTCCGTTCATTTGCGCCCCCTGTTGTGGGTCCGTGCTACGACAGCTTCCCAACAGATTCTTTGAATCTTCTGATTATGTTATGGACTGTAGATGATGGAATCACAAAATTCTTTGCAATTGAACGTTGAGAAACATTGTTCTTAAACTGTTGGACTATTTTTTCATGCAGTTGTTCACAAGGTGGTGAGCCTCGCCCCATCTTTGCTTGTGAATGGCTGAACCTTCTGGGGATGCTCCTTTTATACCCAATCATGACACTCACCTGTTTCCAATTAACTAGTTCACCTGTGGAATGTTCCAAACAGGTTTTCTTTGACCATTCATCAACTTTCCCAGTCTTTTGTTGCCACTGTCCCAACTTTGTAGAAACATGTTGCAGGCATCCATTTCAAAATGAGCAAATATTTGCACAAAAACAAAAAATCATTTTGAACATTAAATATCTTGTCTTTGTGGTGTATTCAATTGAATATAGGTTGAAGAGGATTTGCAAATCATTGTATTCTGTTGTTATTTACATTTCACACAACGTCCCAACTTCATTGAAATTGGGGTTGTACTCTCTCAGTATGGAAAAACGTGCTGAAAGAATACAAACTTGATAAAGAGATTGCAGTGTTAAAATGGTATGCTTATGATTCTAACTTTATTCCAATCCAATTAGATTCACGATTTAAAACTTGGACTACCAAAGGACTACCAATAATAGACAACTTGATTAAAGATGGTAAATTAATTAGTTTTGAAATACTGAAACACAAATATAAGTTGGAAAAGCAAGACTTTTATCGATACTTGCAAATACAACATTATATAGACACAAAGGTAGATATGGTATCTAATGTTAATCTGGATCTGTTAAAGTTGTTTAAAAATGATATGCTGGTGATGTCAACAAAAGACATTTCTTGTTTGTATAAATTTTTGTCAAATCACATGTCATATTCAACTGGGACTGTTAAGGCACTATGGGAGAAAGAAGCAGGAATAAACATAACCAGGGAGGAATGGACACTTATATGGAAAAATCAATGGAAATGTATTTTCTCACAGAGACGGAGAGAGTTTGGATGGAAAACCTTGATTAGATATTTTATTACTCCATGTCAGAAGTCTCACTACGATGGAAACCCCCTCGTCTGTTGTAGAAAATGTGAAAATCAATGAGCAAATCACTTCCATACTCTGCGGGACTGTTCATTAATTAAACAATATTGGAATGACATTCATAGAAAACTGCAAGAAATTTTTAAATGTGTAATCCCCTTTGAGATTCAGACCATTTTGGGGGGAAAAGTACCACAGGACTGGATGAAAAAGGATAAATCTCCATTTAGTATTTTGTTGGTTGCCAGTAAGAAGTGTATAACCAAGAAATGGTTATCACACGAAGTACCAAATTTGACAGCACGGTGGGGAAATAACATTAGATATGTACAAAATGAACGAGATGACGCCATTTATTAACCACAGACAGGGATGGTTAATGACATGTTTGGAAAACTGGGTAGAATACACAAACGTAAAAAGGCTCAATTTTAGTAAATTAATGTATGAGGTATGAGTAATGGTCACTCCCTTCTGTTCCTTCCTGTGTTTTTTGTTTTTGTTTTCTATTTTTTTTTTTTACTTTATATGATGGGACTGTGAATTAAGAATTCTAAACACTATTGAGAAGTGTACATAATATATCTGTACATGTTTAATGTACCCATCATTAACTCATAAATAAAGATTTAAAAATTTAAAAATGACATTGATTGATTGATTGATTATGCTGTTGACTGTATGAGCATAACAGCAGAAAACAGAATGTGACCTTTTGACCTCTTAAAATAGGTCAAGGTTAGACATCTTTGAATTTGTCCAAGTTTTTGTCCCAAGAATGCTCCCTGTGAACAGTGGTGGGCACAGCTAACCAAAAAGTTGGCTTTGATAACCACTAATCCGCTAACTGAAACGTTAACTTTTATAACGTTAAACCACTAAACCGCTAAAAAATTTAGTGGAAGTTACAGCTAACCGCTAACTTTTAGTACTGACTCGGTACACTGTCAGCTACTGATGAGCCATTTTCAAGTTTAAGCACCGCCAAGGCTTCTGAGTAAAATCAAAGGCGATGACAAACCCCAAACAACCAATAAGCCAGAGCTTCTGTCTTCATGCACACTGCCCGCTGCTGCCCCCACCCCCCCCCAAAAAAATGTGTCATTTACTTTCCACATACTACAACACAGACAGTGGGCAGGAGAGATGAAACGGAAAGCACTTTTCACTCATGGTTTCACTTATAAACAACTAATTCCGCACAGTTTATCGACATTAACGGAAACTCAAAAATGTTAGCGGAACTAAATTTAATGGAAGCTAACTGGTCTGCTGATGGTTTTCAAAATTAGTTGAAAAGCTAATCTGCCAACAAAAAAAAGTTAGCTTTGCTAATTAGCGGTTAGTGGAACTGTGCCCACCACTGCCTGTGAATTTGAAGACCCTGACAGTAATAGGACTAGACTTATGCTAAGCACAGACAGACGGATGGATGGACGCAAGGCCTTTGCAATACCCGATGGCCATATTATGTTAAAAATGCTCCTTGTTTGTTTGACTACGCTTGAACCCACTATACTGAAACTTATTAATCTCAAATACAGTATTATTTGAGAAAATTCTTGATCTGGCTAACTGTTTGATGTGCTTTTCTTCATCAGGAAAAGAATTCTTTTGTCAAGCACCCGCATATTATCTGTGGGGTTTTTTAATCCCTAACTTGTTTTCTGTCAGCACGCTGACACTGGTGAATGGGTGAAAATGCACATGTATTTCCACATGTGCAGTAAAAACCAAACGAGCAAGCGTTCAGTGCTTTTCCCACTCCACACTGCGACATTATAAAAATACAGGTTGGACTTTGGCTTGCTGGAATAAACTGCATATTTCATGGCTGTGACTATGAACTGTGATCCTTCACTGATGAGTCATAACTCATCGAATTTAACCCGGTTCAACTTTCACCCATATAACCGTAGAACCAGTGAGAAACTCGCTACACTGCAAAAAAAAAAAAAAAAAAAAAAAACAGCCCCAAAAACACATTCATGAGATAAATAACTGGATTAAATTAAAAATTAGATGCTGTTGGAATGTGTGTGTGGTGTTACGGAGGAGGGGGGGGGGGGGTGCTGGGGGTCCCAACAGTGCAAATGCAAACACACAAATACTATTAAACTTCTCTAGAGTTTAGAAAAGAACAAACATTGTTGCTAACCTGGCGCTATTTACTGGTGTTCTTTTCTGGCTAAACAAGCTAAACAAACATTAACTGTAACATTGGCTTCACAGAATTCTTACATAATTTTGTGATTTTACAAAATAACAAGAAAGTTAGAACAAGCAAAGTGGATTAAAAAAAAGCAGGCAGTTTGTAAATATGCCTGCAGGCTTGTCCTTTGACATATGTAAATGGAGCCAAACACACAAATAAGGTGGCATACAAAAGTCTTAGACAGTGTCTTTGGCTGTTTTAACTGTCTTTTTAATATCTAGAAAATTATAGAACTCAGACAATTATCTAGAACATGAGATTACCTTAAGAAACATTTAGACTTTTTTTTATTATTTATTTTTATTTCAATGATAAATTTTGACATTTTAATTTTTTGTATTTTTGCATTTGAAATGGCATAAACAAATTAAAATTTGTGAAAAATGAAGTGTTCCAATACTTTTGGAGGGCACTATATAACTGATGATGCAACAGAAAAAACTTCCTTCAGTTATCTGTGTGTCTAGGGGGCTCCATTCTTGAGAACTGCCGACTCTAGATAGATTTAAATGAAATCCAAAGCATATTCAGTGACTTGGATTTGGTCATGTATGAACCCCCTGACTTGTCTGAAGAAATGTGGCTGTAAAAGTAACAATCTGTCTGAACAATAAGCTTTACATATAGTTTGTCCAATTACTTATGGCCTTTGAAAATGGAGGCACTGTATCCAAAAATGGCTGTAATTCATAATGGTTAATGCAATATTTTTGTTTAACCTCTTGAATTATAGCTGAAAGTTGACACAACAACGATATCCTGATTGTTTTGTTTTATCATCTTTGTGGCAAATTACAAAATTGTGTCATTGTCCAAATACTAATGGACCTGACTGTCGATCAATAAAAGAACACATCACATATGAAGAAACAAATATGGAATTCCCTCAGACCTGACACACAACACGGAAAAGAGCAAATCTATGTTCTTCTAATTCTTAATGTGAACTTAGCCTGACATGAAAACGTAAAGAAAGTAAGAGCTGGAGTTTGAAATTAATTTCAAAATAAATAAATAAATAAATAAAGTAAAAAACTACTATAATAATCCTGATGCAAATATATGCCCACAGCAAGATATGATGATGTACTGTACAGCTTCATGCTGTAGTCAAAGAAAGAAGGATTTGCTTCAACATAAAATGCAAACTTTTGGCTACACTTTGCCAGAAGGCACATGGGAGACTCAAGCCTAGAAAATCTTGTAACGCTCCACAATGAAGGTGAGATTATGAATTCCTAAATGGTTAATGGTTCATTTTTGTAAAGTATGTTGAATTAAAGAGAAGTCAATACTGCAATCACATCTTGATTGGTTCATTCCAATTCCATTAAGGTGGTGGACGGAGACAAAAATGACCCAAAAAAAAAACCAGTTGTTGACCAAATACTTATGGACCCCATTATATTCTATCACACCACAACATAAGATGTGTAAATTATGTTCCTATCCATGTTGACTGCGTTGCATTTACAATATACAGTGCATTGATTTGAACCGGATACAGATAATCTACAAGCAAAAGTGAACGCAAACCTCACAGATGGAAAAAAAAAATGACTTGAAAAATGTGCATGAGATCCCCAACATGTGATGACATCATCAGTGCGTCCTGAAATCAGTATTACACAAACGGCTTTGTGTTTTCTGACGAATAACTGGTTGACACAAGTACGTTTGTGTGAATGCTGTGTGGGATGATCAGTGTGACCTTCCACGTGTTGACTGTTGACACAGGCACAGTTTGGGCAGCTGCTCTGATAACAAGAAGCTTTATAAGCAGAACCAGAGAAGACGCCACTGTGCAAAGGAAAAGACCAAACATTCATTCACATACTGATTTCTCATATTCTGTCCGAGAGTGATAACAGAATGTGAAAGAAGAGAAGTTGCAGTGTTGCAGTTTATTGAAATGTAAGTACATATTATAAATTATAAAGCAATTTATTTAAATGTGTCAATCTTAAGTATTTGTCTCATCTGTTTCTCCTCAAAGATTATAAAAAAATAAATATATAAAGCATGCATCTCAAGGTTGCAATTCTCAGCTTATTGGTGACAACATCAGGTATAGATTCTCCTCTGAAATTATATTTTATACCTGTAAAGTGTTTCATTCTGTCAGTTTAGTTTTCTGCTTCTTACTGTATCTGCAGCGTTTCCACTTCAACGTGACGCCGCAAACAGGGAGGCGACATGGAACGATCCAAAGGCAAACCAGGCTAGTGACAAGATCAAACTCAAAAAGGAAGTGACGTAAGTGCCTTGAGTAAAATGATTAAATCTGGTTGGGTCCATACGTATTTGGACAGGAACACACAAATGTCATTTTGCTTATGTCCACTACTACAATGTGCTTGAAGTGTTTTACAGAGAAAGCTTTTCATAAAAAGGAGAATTCAGTTACAGTTTGCCAGAAGGCATATGGGAGGCTTGTCTTCGACCTGGTTTATTTAATAAAATCCTTCTTCGTTCCACTTCACCATGACGCAACAAGTACTGTAAGAAGCTGCACTGTGCACAGTTTCTCGAGTCACAGCCACAGAAGTCTATATCTCCTTTAGACTTATCATGGGTACCTTGGTGGCTTCCCTCACAAGCTTCCTTGAAGCATCACTCAAGTTTTATTCTGGGCATATTTACCACACAGTACTATACTACTTGTATTTCTTAATGATTTATGTACAACCCTAAATCAAGATATTCAAAAACAAAACAAAACAAACAAATAAGACAATTTAGGGCTAATAATGAGGTGGTTGTTGTTCATTCGGCTGCTCCCGGTTTTGTTCGGGGTCACCACAGCAGATACAGCCAGATCCGCATTGGTAATTGGTACAGGTTTTACGCCGGATGCCCTTCCTGACACAACTCCAGTTTTACCTGGAGAAACACACACAGCCTCAGGTGTTCCAAAGAAGTCTCCCATCCAAGTACTAACCAGATCCCACTCTGCTTACACCAGCTGCAGGGCTAATAATGAGGTAACATAAATAAATAAATAAAGATGTTATTTCAAATAGGTGATATCAGCAGGTGACTGTAATCATGATTTGGTACAAAAGCACTGGAGAAAGAAAGGCTGAGTCTTTCGTGAGCAAACTT
The DNA here is from genome assembly GCF_902500255.1 of Thalassophryne amazonica. Classification (NCBI taxonomy): domain Eukaryota; kingdom Metazoa; phylum Chordata; class Actinopteri; order Batrachoidiformes; family Batrachoididae; genus Thalassophryne; species Thalassophryne amazonica. The sequence continues at coordinate 30,071,854 of NC_047106.1, forward strand.
CATCATTCATTCATTCATTTTCTAAACTCGCTTACTCCAGTTAAGCATCATGGTGTGGGGGGGGGGGGGGGGGGGGGTGGCAGAGCTTATCTCAGTGGTCAATGGACAGGCTGCCAGTCTATAGCAAGCCCTGAGAAAATTATTTTTAAAACAATGTTCCTCAAAGAAAGGTTGAAGGGTTTGGCATATTCCTTTACAGTGTATAATATCATTAAACAAGTGTAGAAATCTGGAGGAATTCTGGTGTATCAAGGGGAGAGGCCGAAGCTCAACAGCCATGATTGCAATCCCTCAGACAGCTCTGCATTAATATCTGTCATTCATCAATAGCTGATATAACCACATAGCCAAGGAATTACTTTGAGAAGCTTTTGTCAAACACTACAATAGAGACTTACATTCACAAATGCCACTTAAAACTTTACTACACAGAAAAGAAGCCTTATGTTAACCGGGTACAGAAACTATGTCAACTTCTCTGGATTCAGAAGCATTTGGCGTGGACCATCACACGATGAAAATGTATATTGTGCTCATAAAAATCAGTATTCCAGCCATTTTTTATTGGAAAAAATGGATCCTGTGTGCTCCAGACCAAAGACAAAAAACATCACCCAGACTGTTATTAGCAACAGGTCCAAAAGCCAGGGTTTGTCATGATATGGAGTTGTGTCAATGGCCATGGTAAAGGTAATTTACACTTCTATGATGGCAGTATTAATGCAGAGAAGTACACTGAGATTTTAGAGCATCACATCTTTTCCAGAGACATCCATACAAGACAATGCAAAACCACATTCTGGACACATTACAAAGACATGCCTATGGAACAAGAGGATCCAGCTCATGGACTGGCCAGCCTGTAGTCCTGACCTGCACTCTAAAAAAGCTGCTGTCTCAATAAGAAAAAATGATGGGACAATTTGCATAGATTTTTTTAAAGTTATTCTTTCATATTCTTTCATTTTGTAGTCATATTCTACTTGATAGGCTGGAAAATCATTTCAGGATTACTGGGAGTGCCCTTGCATGGTTGACGTCATACTTGACGAGTTGTTCTCACTGTGTTCTGTACAGTAACACTACCTCTAACCTTAGTGACATAAAATTTGGGGTTCATCTTAGGGCCCCTGCTTTTCTCCCTTTCTATAGCACCCCTTGGGCACATATTGTGACGCTTTGGGATTACCTTTCACTGCTATGCTGATGATACTCAGTTATACATGCCGATAACTACTGGTCATCTCACCCACATAAAATCTTTAGAATCAATTTGACCAGTTAATGCTTGGCCTAGGCTCATGTGTCGTACATCAAACTGACAAAGTGAGGAACCTTGGGGTAATCTTTGATCCTACGTTGTCCTTTGGCCACCACATTAGAAATATTACCAGGACTGCTTTTTTCATTTGCAAAATATAGCGAAGATTCATCCCATCCTGTCTATGGCTGATGCTGAGACCCTGATCCATGCATTTATCTCTTCTAGATTGGACTAGTAGGCTTGCCTCTACTGGTGGTCGGCTCTCACTGCGGTATTGTATCACTTGCTGTTCCGGAGCACAGCGATGTTTTGCTGCATCTGTTAGCTGTTTAATCTGCGCAGTTAGATTGCTCTAGTTACCTAGATAATGATTTGCTTCACAGTGTAATTGTTGTGTCGACACGGGTTGAGGAGCGGACCTGCGTCTGACCCAGCGCTAAACAACCAGAAAGCGGTTCCAATAACAAAACAATTTATTTTCCCCTTTTGGTGCATAACAAGTGTACAAACAAAAACTGCATCGGTCTGGCGGAGTGAAGGACGGCACGCTCTCCAGCGCCCAAAAGGATCAAAGCCCGGCGCTTCTGGACCCACGTTCACCGCCAAACACCCCCCAGGTGGACACGACAAACCGACTCTGCGAAGGATAGAAAAGGTGAGGTAAGTCAGCAGCTACAACTAATATCCTTCAAAAGGCACACACTATCAGCAACACATTCAGGTCCGAATTCAAGCTTTATGTAAATGAGCAGCTTCTCACAACAGGTGGAGGATCATCAGTCTGCATGCCACGGCAGTGAGAAGCAAGCTGCACAACTCTCATCAAAGTTCAAATATACTGCGTAACAAAATACCAAGTTACTGTTAACAATTATTCAGATAATCAATCACCTCTGATGTGTGCTGACAGCATGTGTCCCTCACCCTTCCTCCTTCACAGGCACGATGTGTCAAACCCAGGCGCGGTCCTCAGCGTCTCACAAACGAACATCACAAGGTCGAGTTCCCGGCAATTCTGCTTGAATCACATATGGCTTAAATGCAGAACGCCATCTCATTATCTGCTTCAGCTGAAAGTCTTTAAGGTTGCATGTGAGCACCATCCACAGGTGCTGCACATAACGCTGATGAGGGTGAAGGACTCTTCAGCCAGCACCTTCGCCACAGACAAATCAGTTTTCATACCACCTGGAGAGCAAAGAAAAGAACACCAAAATGTCCAGCCACACCCCCCCAACACACAACAGTAATCTTCATGTGCCTTAACTAAAGCACTCCCTCTGCTGAATCACCTCTAAATTATTTACACATTATTCACTTTGTGTGTTTTTAGGAATCCGCTAGCTTAGCGTAGCTACTAGCTCTTAGCCGGTTTAGCATGGCGGCTTCTCCTGTCTCTCCCGCACTTTTCTGCTCTGGGTGTGAAATGTTTAGTTATTCCTCGGCCTCCTTTAGCAGTAATGGTACTTGTAATAAGTGTAGCTTATTCGTAGCTTATTCGAGGCCAGGCTGGGCGAATTGGAGACTCGGCTCCGCACCGTGGAAAATTCTACAGCTAGCCAGGCCCCTGTAGTCGGTGCGGACCAAGGTAGCTTAGCCGCCGTTAGTTTCCCTCTGGCAGGATCCCGAGCAGCCGGGGAAAGCAGGCCGACTGGGTGACTGTGAGGAGGAAGCGTAGTCCTAAACAGAAGCCCCGTGTACACCGCCAACCTGTTCACATCTCTAACCGTTTTTCCCCACTCGGCGACACACCCGCCGAGGATCAAACTCTGGTTATTGGCGACTCTGTTTTGAGAAATGTGAAGTTAGCGACAACAGCAACCATAGTCAATTGTCTTCCGGGGGCCAGAGCAGGCGACATTGAAGGAAATTTGAAACTGTTGGCTAAGGCTAAGCGTAAATTTGGTAAGATTGTAATTCACGTCGGCAGTAATGACACCCGGTTACGCAATCAGAGGTCACTAAAATTAACATTGATCGGTGTGTAACTTTGCAAAAACAATGTCGGACTCTGTAGTTTTCTCTGGCCCCTCACCAATCGGACCGGGAGTGACATGTTAGCCGCATGTTCTCCTTGAATTGCTGGCTGTCTGAGTGGTGTCCAAAAAATGAGGTGGGCTTCATAGATAATTGGCAAAGCTTCTGGGGAAAACCTGGTCTTGTTAGGAGAGACGGCATCCATCCCACTTTGGATGGAGCAGCTCTCATTTCTAGAAATCTGGCCAATTTTCTTAAATCCTCCAAACCGTGACTATCCAGGGTTGGGACCAGGAAGCAGAGTTGTAGTCTTACACACCTCTCTGCAGCTTCTCTCCCCCTGCCATCCCCTCATTACCCCATCCCCGTAGAGACGGTGCCTGCTCCAGACCACCAATAACCAGCAAAAATCTATTTAAAGGCATAAAAATTCAAAAGAAAAATATATAGCACCTTCAACTGCACCACAGACTAAAACAGTTAAATGTGGTCTATTAAACATTAGGTCTCTCTCTTCTAAGTCCCTGTTAGTAAATGATATAATAATTGATCAACATATTGATTTATTCTGCCTTACAGAAACCTGGTTACAGCAGGATGAATATGTTAGTATAAATGAGTCAACACCCCCGAGTCACACTAACTGCCAGAATGCTCGTAGCACGGGCCGAGGCGGAGGATTAGCAGCAATCTTCCATTCCAGCTTATTAATTAATCAAAAACCCAGACAGAGCTTTAATTCATTTGAAAGCTTGACTCTTAGTCTTGTCCATCCAAATTGGAAGTCCCAAAAACCAGTTTTATTTGTTGTTATCTATCATCCTGCTCGTCGTTACTGTGAGTTTCTCTGTGAATTTTCAGACCTTTTGTCTGACTTAGTGCTTAGCTCAGATAAGATAATTATAATGGGCGATTTTAACATCCACACAGATGCTGAGAATGACAGCCTCAACACTGCATTTAATCTATTATTAGACTCAATTGGCTTTGCTCAAAATGTAAATGAGTCCACCCACCACTTTAATCATATCTTAGATCTTGTTCTGACTTATGGTATGGAAATTGAAGACTTAACAGTATTCCCTGAAAACTCCCTTCTGTCTGATCATTTCTTAATAACATTTACATTTACTCTGATGGACTACCCAGCAGTGGGGAATAAGTTTCATTACACTAGAAGTCTTTCAGAAAGCGCTGTAACTAGGTTTAAGGATATGATTCCTTCTTTATGTTCTCTAATGCCATATACCAACACAGTGCAGAGTAGCTACCTAAACTCTGTAAGTGAGATAGAGTATCTTGTCAATAGTTTTACATCCTCATTGAAGACAGCTTTGGATGCTGTAGCTCCTCTGAAAAAGAGAGCTTTAAATCAGAAGTGCCTGACTCCGTGGTATAACTCACAAACTCGCAGCTTAAAGCAGATAACCCGTAAGTTGGAGAGGAAATGGCGTCTCACTAATTTAGAAGATCTTCACTTAGCCTGGAAAAAGAGTCTGTTGCTCTACAAAAAAGCCCTCTGTAAAGCTAGGACATCTTACTACTCATCACTAATTGAAGAAAATAAGAACAACCCCAGGTTTCTTTTCAGCACTGTAGACAGGCTGACAAAGAGTCAGAGCTCTATTGAGCCGAGTATTCCTTTAACTTTAACTAGTAATGACTTCATGACTTTCTTTGCTAATAAAATTTTAACTATTAGAGAAAAAAATACTCATAACCATCCCAAAGACGTATCGTTATCTTTGGCTGCTTTCAGTGATGCCGGTATTTGGTTAGACTCTTTCTCTCTGATTGTTCTGTCTGAGGTATTTTCATTAGTTACTTCATCCAAACCATCAACATGTCTATTAGACCCCATTCCTACCAGGCTGCTCAAGGAAGCCCTACCATTATTTAATGCTTCGATCTTAAATATGATCAATCTATCTTTATTAGTTGGCTATGTACCACAGGCTTTTAAGGTGGCAGTAATTAAACCATTACTTAAAAAGCCATCACTTGACCCAGCTATCTTAGCTAATTATAGGCCAATCTCCAACCTTCCTTTTCTCTCAAAAATTCTTGAAAGGGTAGTTGTAAAACAGCTAACTGATCATCTGCAGAGGAATGGTCTATTTGAAGAGTTTCAGTCAGGTTTTAGAATTCATCATAGTACAGAAACAGCATTAGTGAAGGTTACAAATGATCTTCTTTTGGCCTCAGACAGTGGACTCATCTCTGTGCTTGTTCTGTTAGACCTCAGTGCTGCTTTTGATACTGTTGACCATAAAATTTTATTACAGAGATTAGAGCATGCCATAGGTATTAAAGGCACTGCGCTGCGGTGGTTTGAATCATATTTATCTAATAGATTACAATTTGTTCATGTAAATGGGGAATCTTCTTCACAGACTAAGGTTAATTATGGAGTTCCACAAGGTTCTGTGCTAGGACCAATTTTATTCACTTTATACATGCTTCCCTTAGGCAGTATTATTAGACGGCATTGCTTAAATTTTCATTGTTACGCAGATGATACCCAGCTTTATCTATCCATGAAGCCAGAGGACACACACCAATTAGCTAAACTGCATGATTGTCTTACAGACATAAAGACATGGATGACCTCTAATTTCCTGCTTTTAAACTCAGATAAAACTGAAGTTATTGTACTTGGCCCCACAAATCTTAGAAACATGGTGTCTAACCAGATCCTTACTCTGGATGGCATTACCCTGACCTCTAGTAATACTGTGAGAAATCTTGGAGTCATTTTTGATCAGGATATGTCATTCAAAGCGCATATTAAACAAATATGTAGGACTGCTTTTTTGCATTTACGCAATATCTCTAAAATTAGAAAGGTCTTGTCTCAGAGTGATGCTGAAAAACTAATTCATGCATTTATTTCCTCTAGGCTGGACTATTGTAATTCATTATTATCAGGTTGTCCTAAAAGTTCCCTGAAAAGCCTTCAGTTAATTCAAAATGCTGCAGCTAGAGTACTAACGGGGACTAGAAGGAGAGAGCATATCTCACCCATATTGGCCTCTCTTCACTGGCTTCCGTTAATTCTAGAATAGAATTTAAAATTCTTCTTCTTACTTATAAGGTTTTGAATAATCAGGTCCCATCTTATCTTAGGGACCTCATAGTACCATATCACTTCAATAGAGCACTTCGCTCTTTGACTGCAGGCTTACTTGTAGTTCCTAGGGTTTGTAAGAGTAGAATGGGAGGCAGAGCCTTCAGCTTTCAGGCTCCTCTCCTGTGGAACCAGCTCCCAATTCAGATCAGGGAGACAGACACCCTCTCTACTTTTAAGATTAGGCTTAAAACTTTCCTTTTTGCTAAAGCTTATAGTTAGGGCTGGATCAGGTGACCCTGAACCATCCCTTAGTTATGCTGCTATAGACTTAGACTGCTGGGGGGTTCCCATGATGCACTGAGTGTTTCTTTCTCTTTTTGCTCTGTATGCACCACTCTGCATTTAATCATTAGTGATTGATCTCTGCTCCCCTCCACACCATGTCTTTTTCTTGGTTCTCTCCCCCAGCCCCAACCAGTCCCAGCAGAAGACTGCCCCTCCTTGAGCCTGGTTCTGCTGGAGGTTTCTTCCTGTTAAAAGGGAGTTTTTCCTTCCCACTGTCGCCAAGTGCTTGCTCACAGGGGGTCGTTTTGACCGTTGGGGTTTTTACGTAATTATTGTATGGCCTTGCCTTACAATATAAAGCCTTGGGGCAACTGTTTGTTGTGATTTGGCACTATATAAATAAAATTGATGATGATGATGATGACTACTGCAATGTTTTATTTTCTGGTTTACCGCAGTCTAGCATTAGGGGTCTCCTATTGGTTCAAAATGCTGCTGCCAGACTTTTGACACGAAGCAGAAAGTTCGACCACATTACACCCATTTTGGCATCCCGTCACTGGCTTCCTGTCCCAGTGAGATCAGATTTTAAGGTTCTGCTACTAGTCTATAAAATTGTTCATGGACTGGCACCTCCCTAACTAGCTGACCTAATTAAACCTTATGTACCGGCCCGGGCTTTGCGTTCGATTGGTGCAGAACTACTTAGTGTCCCTAGGGTGAATAAGAGGTCTGCGGGTCACAGAGCTTTCTCTTATCATGCCCCTGTTCTGTGGAATGATCTCCCTGTTATGTGTCGGACGCAGCTCGGAGAACCGACCAGCGTTTGAAGGACCCAGTATGAAATAAGCAGAGCACGGTACAAAGGCTAACTGAATTTAATACATAACAGTGATACAAAATATACAAAAGAAAGTGCGGTCTGGCGTGGTGCGCTCCCAGCAGCGCTAACGGTCCGGAGCCAGAACCTGTTCGGACCCAAGGATCCCGCCGACATCCCCCAGGTGGCCGCAACAAACCGAGTTTGTGAAAGAAGGAACCATTATGTGAGTCCACACTCTACACACAGAGAGAACACTTAAAGGTGTACAAACAGCAAACACTTCCTGGCTTGATTACTAATCAGCTTCCCACCTGCAGGCATGGAACATCCAGTTCACAAAACTCCACTGCAGTGGAAGCCGATACATGACTAACATACAGCTCAATATAATAAAGGTGTGAGGGACACCACATTTACTGACTGTATAAATGTTAGTCACAAAATCTAACGTACCTCAGGAAGTGTGCTGACGAGCGTGAGACCTCACCCCCTCCTCTTTCACAGACCGTGCATCAAACCCTGGACGTTCTCTGCATCCACTGATGATGAGATGGCTCCCGAGACGACGATCTCACCCGTCTGGTCACAAGGTCAAGTCTCTGGCAAATACACACTGTATACTCCAGTCTTAAATGCCACCATGTTCCAATCCATATAGATGCACCTCAGTTGTGAGTCCTGACGAGCCGCAGGTGATCAGGGTGAGGTCCTGATAACCTCAGCAACACAGCCACTCAGTCCCAAATGCAAGCCACCTGGAAAGAGAAACAAAGGACAGAAACAAAAAGGCAGCCAAGCCCCCCAGCCATACAACACTCCCTGCGTCAATAAAACAGTCAGATTCTGTGGAGACTTTCAAGTCCAGACTTAAGACGCACTTATTTTCCCTTTCGTAAGGCTAGCATACTGGCATAGTATAGTTCTGCACTTTTCACTCTTTTAATTAATTTTATTAGGAAGCAGGGCGTGCCGCAGCCTCAACTTTACCTAAATTCTGGGTGTTTTAGTGAAGCTCAGGGCTAGTGGCCGGCGATCACCTTAGTATTTCCTGTTTTTCTTGTTGTATAATGCTGGCAAATTATACTGTATTTCTTGTCTTTCTGATGCCTGATTCTGTTTTTTTCTCTCTGTTTAAGGTGCAGCTCCATCCAGAGATGGGTGTGCACCTATAGCTTTTCCTGTATATTCGTTTTTTGAATTATTCTGTAATTTATGTCTGTATCATGGCCCAAGCAAAGGGTCACCCCTTTGAGTCTGGTCTGCTTGAGGTTTCTTCCTCAGAGGGAGTTTTTTCTTACCACTGTTGCTCTGGGGGTCAGTAAGGTTAGACCTTACTTGTGTGAAGCGCCTTGAGGCAACTCTGTTGTGATTTGGTGCTATATAAATGAAAATAAATTGAAATTGAAAAATTTAAACTTAGTTATTTCAACTTTCAAATGAACTGCCACAAGACTTCTCTAGTTAAGTTGAAATAACTTTAAAAATCTATGCGAATTGTTACATCACTTTTTCTCATTGAGACAGCGGTTCATTGTTTTAGAGTGTGTCCCCAGACAATGTGTAAAAAATTCTGACACACACAAAAAAAATGCAATGACGACAACCTTGTATTGTTGCACACCTTAAGACAGGTTTGCAGGAAGAACAGGACAAAATAACACCTGGAACACTTCATCGCATGGCATCTTCATGCCAAAACATCTTCAGTGTTGTGAGAAGGAATGGTAATATTATAAAGTGGTAGATGTTGCCATCCCAACTATCCTAAAATAATTCTTTTTAATGTTAATGTAACATTTTTAAACCCCTTGAATTCAAATTAAAGGTCTATACTACAAGTACATCTTGATTGTTTCATTTCAGCTCCAGCATGAAGGTGTACAGAATAAAATTTCCAAAAATTGTGTGACTGTTCAACTACTTATGGCTCTAACTGCACCAGAAAAGTGTCTGTAGCCACTTTTCCCCCTCAATCAAAGTCCTGTTTGTTTTCTTTTTGTCCATAGTAATGTCTACAAGAGCCACATAGACAGCAACGACCTCTACAGCCAAGACGAACATCACAACCAAAGCACTGTGATCGAAGAGATGCAGCACAAACTCAACATAGAGTCAGAGCGTCTGCGCGCCCGTCTGAACCAAGAGTTGTCTGAGCTGCGGGAGAGGCTGCCGCTGTATCCGTCCCATCTGAGCTCCATGCTTTCCAGCATGAGCGCACGTTTGGCCCCGCTCACACAGCACCTCCACAGCAGCCTCAGCAGCAACACCAAAGATCTGTGTGGTCAGCTGGGCCTCCATCTGCAGAGCCTAGAGCCAACAGAGGTGAAGAAGAGTCCAGCTGCCTACCAGGAGGCCTTAAACTGGATGAGCCAAACTCTGGAGCATAGCAGCTCTAAGATGGCCAACATCATCAGTGACTTCCACACTCAAACCACGGCGGTGATTGATCATTTCAAAGAGGCTGATACTCGTCAGGGTGAGGTCATTAAATCGGAGATCTGGCAAGAAATTAACTCCAGGTTGGGAGAGTTAGTGAGTTCCCTGAGAAGTGACACACAGAACAAGGTGGGAACTCTCAAAGAGGAACTCACTGCTTTCCTGGGAACCACACAGGCTGTTCAGGCTGACGTGGCCGGAAGCGTAGAGCGCTTCTGCCAAAACTCTGCTCTGCAGCACCAAATCTTTCAGGCCTGGATGGAAAGGCTGTTTGTGGGGCTGGCAGAAGACCACAGATCATCCAGCCTGGCTTCTCCTCCCTCTTACATGCAGTCTTTGAAGGACTTCGCAGCTCAACTCTCAGCCCTCATCCAGGACATTCAGCACTCTGTGCAGTGACAAAGGCACTTGTACAGTAGATTTTATGTCATGATCCTCCATAAATCTCTTTTTAAAATGTTTAGTTTGAACATTATCTTTCCACTTGAATTTACTGTCATTTTTCCTCACTGTTTCTTATTGTAACAGCACAGGATGTATTGTGAACATGTACACAGATGTGTCCGTATGTTTGTTTTACTGTGTATGAATGAGTAGGAGCTGTATATTTAGAGTGGCAATAAAAAGAACACACACTTGCATTTTATGACACATTCTTTCTCTGCATATGTTTGCCAGATTGTGGTGGAGTCGAAATGTGCGCCTGTTTAACCAGCTCTAACAACTGAGCTACATTTGGTGACATCGACATTGAAAACTTCTTTGTACATAAAAATATTAATTTATGCTCCTTAATATCTGCCTCATGATGTCTGTCTGTGTCCTTGGACAAGACACTTAATCTGTATTGTCTCAGTCCACCCAGTTGTAAATTGGTTCCAGTCTTATGTAGAGAAGTAACCTGTGTCATACTGGTGTCTCATCTACACAATCCGGAGATAATTACCAGCACCAACGGACCTCACTGCCTATAAGGATTCACTTCTCCTTCTTTAATCTCAGAGTGAAAACATATCGAACAATCTAAGTTGAATTAAAAAATAAATAAATAAAATTTTGAATAGGTACGCAATTTTAACGGTGTCCATCATCTGACCTGCATAAAAAAACGCAAAGGTCAGGATGTAGTTGTTTCACTGTATTATGGTGTCTGAGAAATCTAGCACAGTGCAGGTTCTACCAGGATTCACCTCATCAGTAGCAGTTGTATCTTGAATAGAGAGCAGGTGGCCCCCTTTTTTTCAACAACTCACAACCAATCGGAAACATATACCTTATTTAAAATGTGAGTTCAAATTCACCTCTCTGCTGTTTACAGTTGTGGAACTGAAATGCTACGACCCCCATCACACATAGGCCGACTGAGGCAGAATGGTGTCAAAATGACACCCACAGTCGGGAAGTGTTGAGGTGCAGTCTGAAGACGGACAGACAGCAGTCTCTGAGCAGTCTGCATAGTTGGTCCCATTCGCTCAGCTGTCCCGAGTGTGTTGCACAGTTCAAAACACTCTTGGCGCCGTCGAGATGGGAGGCCCATCTGACGCCGGTTTATGTGCAGTTTGTTCACCATCTGATCGCCATCATATTCTGATAGTGTCATAACAGCATTTGAGATGATCTGAGCGCAGTTGATTGAACTCTGAGATGGATTGGTCTCAACAATAGTCTGCCGGCATGTCCTGCTTGTGCCACGTATGTGCCACTGCACCCCAGCCACAGAGGGCAATGGAATAACATGCATGTATGTGGCACACATTCATCATGTGCAGTGGATGTGAACAGCATGCAATCAACCCGAAAGCACCGTGTGCCACTGCAGGTCAATGCACTGCACAGCGCACACCGCCGCACATGTGAAAACGCTGTTTATATCCATAACAGATCTTACAGTACAGATATTTCCATTCCTTCCAATGGGCGACATAAATAATGTGAAATATTATGGCCATCATGTCTGTGGCACCAAGGGCAAGTGCGCCCCACCACTGTCTCATGCGCATTAATGCGTCATTGCATGCATCACAGGCTCGCACCTGAACGGATCTCACCGCTGTAATATACATATTATTACTTTATCACCATCTAACTCTGTATGAGGTATGAAGTGGAATTCTTTTGCCAGCCCATGACAACATTATTAAACATGAATCTCACCTCCGGCACAGCCCCAGGAGCGTTTCACAGTGCAAGGCAGACACGAGCCAGGGAGCACAGCCTGTGGTGAAACCCTCTCACCTAGCTGTACTGTGTGCTGCAAACATCCACGGCATAAATAAATCCCATGTGATAATCCAGCTGGACATCATGGTGTACAGAGTTGCATTGTGCTGCTTATGCTGGAGTGGGCAATTTAAAAAAAAAAAAATTAAAGTTTGCTGGAATGGCTGCGTCTGACGATTGTTGCTCGCATGGGGAAGCTTGGCCCACTGCCAGAAAAGATTAGCAGCAAACGGTGCCCAGTGGCTGACACACACACACACATGCGCCCCCCCACGCTGCACACACGCACTCGTTCAGACGTTATGAACACACACACACACACTGAGTGATCATTTCATCATTTCAGCACCTGTTCTACGCACGCACGCACATGTGTGGTCTCCTGCTGTGAGGTCAGTGAGCGCTGGAAAAGACAGGATGAGCGAAGATGTGATCGTATGGGAGTGAGTGGGTGACAACACCAATGCCAGCTTGAACACATATGGCGTGAGTCCGGTCCATACTTTGGTTGTACTCCGATGTCCAGTACTGTGCAAAGGGAGGGCGTGGCGCTGGCTCCCACTCCGGTCCCGTGTTTGCCATCCAGATGTTTGGACACTGGACAGTCTTCAGTGCTTTTTATCAAAATATCAATTGAGCTAGAGACCCGGTCATGAAGATCTGTCAATCAGTTCATCAGTTACGCTCCGTTGCAAGAATTGTCTGTCAAGATCTCTGTCTGTCTGTCCTTGTCCTATGGTGCTCCCTTGTGACTGTTCCTAGCGTTGATGTTGTCTCGTGTCCCTATGGGTTTTCATGTCTGTGTGCTGTCTTTATCCTTGTATGTCTTTGGTGTTTATGTCAATGTTCTGCAGTTTACTTCCTGAGTTACTGTAGTCTGGTTTTATTCTGAGTTTCATTCCTGTGTTTATTTTATCATGGTTTTGTTTCTGCATTTATTGTCGTTAGTTCTTCCTGTTTCATTTTGGTTTCCTTGTGTGTTGTTGACTTTCTTCCTGTCTCTCCCCAGCTGTTGTCAATTAGTGTTTACCCTCACCTGTGTCTCATGTGTGTGCTTAAGTGACAAGCCTCCTTTGGATGTATAAAGGAGGGTTGCATGGCCATGGAGTTACAGCAACCAACTATGGTGCAGAAGGACAATGGTTGGAATCCCTCTTGGACCAGTGATTGGACATCTCTCTGTCAACCCAGCGAAAGGGTGTCTGACTCTCTTTGGAGTTGGGAAGGTAAAGGCACCCCCATTCTGCCCCTATGGCCATCATTCTATGAGATTTCCTTAACCTGAGATGTAAACATGTTTTATGAGAGCGTGGAATTATGTCTTGAGAAACAGACATTTAGAATGGTGCTGCATAATCAGGCTTGCCACCAGATAGTATGCATGGATGGACAAATGGGCTTTGCATGTCAAGCCTCTCTTCTTTTGACTGCTTGCAGTGGCACTGCTGGTTGCCCGTATAGTTGAAAGGCAGCACTGTTCCACAAACACACAGCATGACTGGTTTCACTAAGATGCTCGTGGTGACACAAGACGTTGGTTCCACTTTGTACTAATGCGATACTCTTTAATAATGTCTTCAGTCCTCATCTATTCCAAGAATGTACCTCAGTGGCATTTCTATAGAACAGACCCACACATGCCAAGCTGGTTCTCTATTTCAACTTTTTTTGGTGTGTATGTTTTTTGTTTTTTGTGCCATCATCACTCTAATCTGTAGGGTCGATTGCAGTCGATTTAGAGTATGACTTCATCCAGTCACAAAGAAAAACAATGAAAACGTGGATGCAGATTTAATTTTGTTGGAAAGAAGATGCTCTGGATAGTTTTTGAGGAGTTGATACTGCTTAGTACAGCAGATTATTACTGCACAGCACACAATGTCTCACACGCATAGTGATTATTGTACATATGGTTAAAACCAGCTGTGATTCTCTTCTGACGGACAGGACATTTTTGACTGATGTCATGTTCAGGGATGAATAGTCAGTAAGAAAAGAGGACTACTGTTTACTTCTATTATTTGCTACTATTATTTGTTTGTTTATTTATGATATTTACTTACTTATGTTGTCTTATATAACACTAACAGTCTAAAAGCTCTGAATAGAAATATCTCACATTAATTGCATTACATTATATTCAGAAAATCCAAAATCAGTTGCAAGCAAATCCTACTCAGCCTTATTATAATAGCTACTTTGGTGCCATCTGCTGGTCAACACTAGACAGTATTTTTGTTTTTTATAAACAATGTTTAACTTTATACTGCAAAGTAGCATACCTTATACCATCAAATCTACTGAAATATGATTCTGTTACACCAACAAGTTTCTGGTTTTGCCTATGGTCGGCTTTCTGTTGGCATGATTCCTTTAAAACTCAATGACCTTTTTTAATGAAAGTTGGGTCAAATATTTGTTGTTATACGAGAACAGACCAAAAATAATTTTGGGATCCTGCTGGGAATCTCAGCGTTTACACATAATTTGCAATATATCGCATATGACATTTTTAAGCATTGTCTCTGTTATTTTGGTTTCGACGCCATAATGGTGTCAGTTCCCTGCCAATTTTGAGTTTACTCATTTTCCACAGAATAAATATGCTGATGATGTGATAAAAATTCAACGAGAGTTTTTTTTTTTTTTGTCACATGGCAAATGTTTACATGCATCATGATGTAATCAAATAATGTGTAGATGTTTTTTTTTTACAAATCAAATTAAGAAAAATGACTGCAGGTCACAGAGACACTTACCATGTAGGACCTCAATATAACAACCAACACATGACAGAGGCAGATGGCCTCTGTCACATATGTCACAATACCACGCAGTTTAAACAGAACTGGCAAATACTATACAAAATTTTACCGCGTTACGCCAGTTATATCTAAGAAGGAAATCAATAAGAGAAAATAAGAGAAGATCCAATTTCATTCATCCCAAAGGAAATTATTTTGCCACAGTACCGAAACAGTAAATAGTTAACAATTTTTATTTATTTATACAAGTACAACAAATATACAACAATATGAGGGAGGCAATCTACAGAAGCATATTGCATTCACTTGATAAATTTATTTTATTTTTATTTTTTTTGTTTTATTTTTGGAGTAATTATTTGTGTTTTTCTGAGTAATTTATTTTTTGTCTGTTTTTCATAATAATTATTTCTGTTTTTCTGAGTAATTTATTTTTTGTATGTTTGTTGCAATAATTATTTCTGTTTTTCGGAGTTTTTCTGTTTTCAGAGTAATTTATTTTTATGGTTGGTTTTTCAGAGTAATCTGTGTGCCCAGATGGATCCTACCCTGCGGGCTATGTTCTTGACGCCTGGGAGAAATGGCATGTTGCATGCTTGGCGCCATTCTCTGTGGAGGACGTCGAAGATCTAGTTATATTTGGTTTTATTGTAGGAGGGCTGGTACTTATTGGTTTATGTGCTGCCCTGAACTTCCGGAGAATTGGCAAGACGGCTGCCACCAGAACCATGACCCCTCACCTGTCCGTCATGATTAATGAATTGGGCAAGGCGATACATTCTCAGACTGCGTTAACCCTTGAACTCAGATGCAAATTGGATAACATCTCGGAGCAAATGCATGCCTTGCAAAGGAAGATGTTGGAGATCAGGGAATACTCATAAATTGGATCTGGTTGTTCATGTGAGCTGCAAAGGTGTTTTCACTGCTCAGCCATAAACACGGCAGGCTTATCAGCCTCTGAAGGACAAAACGCCCCGTTGTTTTCCCAAGGCGCTTACAATATAAAGCGCCTTGGGGCAACTGTTTGTTGTGATTTGGCGCTATATAAAAAAAAGTTGATTGATTGATTGATCGATCTTCTGAAACTCCAGCACACACAGACAGAAACTGACATAAACTTAACTCATTTGCCACTCACACATGAACAGAGACTCGTAGGCATGCTCCCACCCCCCCACCCCCTCCTGTCCCCATCCCCCACCCCATCCCGCCCTCGCTCACGGCACTCCCTTCACTCTCTGGGGTGCAGCGCAGCTTTAGCTGCTGTAGCTCCCCGTTACCCCCAAGCTGACGGCTGTGCGACTACATGTTGCTGCAACCCCCCCCCCACACACACACACACACACTCACGTTGCCTCAATTCGGATAATGGACTGTTTCAAAGTTTAGTGCACATAACCAATGTCAAATGTATATGTGTTGTCTTGAATTCTGATGTGTGCCATTATTACGGTAAACAAGTAATAATGTGGATTAATTGCTGTATCTTGTCTGTGGTAATTGGAGTGTGGATGTAATCTCGTTGTTGTTGCACTCGTGTAATGACAATGACAATAAATCTCATCTATCTATCTACTCTGAAAGGGGGGGGAGATTACCACGAAAAACAAAAACAAAAAAATAAAAAACAGGAAAATAATTACTCAGAAAAACTGGGAAAAAATAGTAAAAAAAAAAAAAAAAAAAAAAAAAAAAAACAGGAAAAAATAGTAAAAAAAAACAAAAAAACAGAAATACATTGTCAAAAAACAAACCTAAAAATAAATTACTCAGCGTCTTGCCATTTTTATTCTCAATCTTACAAACTGACTTGTTTGCGTGGAGCCAAACAATCAACATTGTTCAGTGCATTACTGCAGCCACAGCGCCCCCTCTGGCTACGCCCCTGTCTTCTGCTATTTTAACAGTGTATGATGCACTTTTTTTGCATAAAGCGTTCATTTCAGTCAAGTATCATGAAATTGTATGTTAAATGTGATTTCGCTAATTAAGGAGCCCACGGAGGAAAAAGAAACAAACTTTTTTTTGCTCTCTCTCTCCTTATTGTTCCTCGGTCAGGCGCCATATGTCCTCATTCACTTTGGACCTTTTGTCCTTATCATCTGTCCAACTTTATCACCCATCTGCAGTTCTTCTCCACAGTCACACGCTTACATTTATTTTGACGTTTCTCAGTGAGAACAATCGTGTGAACATGCAGAGATGGATTTTGTGAGGCTGTTTGGTGCCGTTATCGCCGTGTTGTTCCACCCAGGATCTGCTTCCAAAAGAAATGGTAAGAAACTGGCTCATTTCTCACTCTCAGCCCACTTCGGTTTTAGCACCAACGTTGTTGGAGGAAGTTTGTAGAAGGAACTGTGGCGATTTTTTTTATTTTTCCGTTGTTGTGACGCTGCAGTATGAAGTTTAAAATACGCATTTTATGTGCATTAAAACCGTAAACAGGCTGCGTTCCATTTCAGCTGATCATCACGTGACCTGAGATGCGAACTGTGTTTTGTCATCAGTTCACTTTTTGTCCACAAACTGAGCAAAAACAAGAAGGAAGGTCAAAATGTTTTGTTTCTGTTTAGTTGGAGCATCGGTTCGTCGTTTCATGCGCACTGCGCAAAAGTTTTGAAACTTTAGAAAACAACGGATTGAAAGTGCTGGAATAAAGTAATAAAGCAGACGTGTGTATATATATATATATATATATATATATATATATATATATATATATATATATATATATATATATATATATATGTGTGTGTGTGTGTGTGTGTGTGGTATTTAAAATCTGTGATTTTAAAAATACCTGATTTATTTTGAGTGATAAAACTACATAATTTTAAAAAATTCTGAAATGTTTAAAGACTTTCATATGTATGTAATAATAATATATTGAAATCAATTGGATGTTTAGTCAGATTTTCGCTTTTTTTTTTTTTTGTTTGCACACAAATTTTTTAATGAAGTTTGTAACTTGATAATTGATTCATTCCTTTAATACAATAAGGGGAAGGGGATTCTATTCGTTTTATGGGGAATAGGAATATTTGGGTATTTAAAATTTGAATTTCTCTTGACCCACCAATATAAGCAAAAGACGTTAAATAATGCATTTGTACAAATTGAGTACCTAAAATTTTTGATAACATGGTATATTTTTAAATGTTTTACTGGGTTCCTTCATTGTAATTTCCTGTAACCTTGACACATTTTTTCTGTATTTTGATTACATCTTGATTTAACATTTATCTTTTTTGCACAAAGCACTTTGAGATTAATTTGACATAATAATCGTGATGTATGGACAGCACGATGGCTTAGTGGTTAGCACTGTTGCCTCACAACAAAAAGGTCATGGGTTCAGTTCCCACCTGTGGCCTTTCTGTGTGGACTTTGCACATCTCCCCATGTTTGCATTGGTTCCCTCCGGGTGCTCTGGGTTCCTCCCACATATAAAGACATGCAGGTTAGTGAACTGGAAACTTTTGTAATTGCCAAGGTCTCCCTTGCAAAAAAGGTCTCAATCTCAGTGGGACTAACCTGGTTAAATAAAGGTTAAATTAAACAAGAAATTAACTTGAATTCTAATTGTGTGTATTACTTACTGTAACTTGTGAGGACATTATTACGGTAACTCAGGTAATAACTAGATGAGAAGCAAGTATTTTAATCATATTAACCCCATCTTACAAAGTGTTTCTAATGAACCAGCACACTGCTGCGAGGTATTGTACTTAAATGTACTTTGTGAATCCATGCCTTCTTCCAGATCCTCTTCACAGTTAATAGTGTACTCAAAATCCAGGTCCCACCTATGCGCCAACAATTGGTTTGTAATGAGTTGCAGCCCTAGTTGTAATACGTTCCAGAAATAAAAGTATTTACTGTGTAGCAGCACGGTGAATCACGGGGCACAGTGAATCAGTAGCTATATCTGCAAAACTACATATATATTTGCAGCAGTTATACCGTATTTTTATGCACAAAGACCCCCACTTATAATTAGTGTTTTGTTTTTGAATACATTAAGGGTAAACTAAGTGGCAAGTGAAGTCAGTTTTTTTCCTATCAAAAGTAAATTTTGTGGATGTCAGTGTCTTTGTATTTATTCTCACAACAGAGGAAAGGTGGCCCAAAAAGTTATTAGTTAAAAGACTACCCCGTCCAACTGATGAGTATGTGTTATGTCTTCTCCAGACTGTCAGCTATTTGATAACATGACTCATGTGTGTCACATGTACCCAGGGCACAGTGAATCAGTCTAGAAAGTGATTTACTAAGCCCCAGTATCAAGTGGATGACAAATATTACTTGTTGAAGCTTATACATTTATTTTTCCATGAATTATTTCTATAATCTGTGTATATAAACAACTGTTTTCACATTTGAACAGAAATTATGACAGTTGTATTTATAATAGTTTCTAAAGGACTTGTATCACTATATAAGACACTCATGTTGTGTGGGCCGCTGAAGAGGAGGTACTGCTGACCCACCACCGCCAGATGGCGCCCTGCGAGAGGGCGTCATAGCAACCGGGAGTGACAGCTGTCACCCATCATCAGCACCAGCTGTCACTCATTCACATCATACCACCACCACCATAAAGACCGGACTGCAACTCCACCTCCCCGCCGAGAAATCAGCTACCTTGGAGGTAACTTCTCAGCTGTATTCAACTCTGACAAATAGTCTGAACTCTTTTTGCAGCCGTTTTCCTGTGGTGTTGCCTTATCTGGGGAATTGGCGTTTGGTGTGATCAGCGACGGCTTCGCTTCACACTCCAACCAGATAAGTGGTTAGACAGGAGCTGCACGAGTGTGTGATTGGAGGTGGAGGTGCTCCCTCCCAAAAGAACACAGACGGTGGAATTACTGAGTGTGCGAACTCACACTCATCAAAACTGTTTCTGTTCTCTGCCAGCAGTACCCGGTCTGACAGCTGGAGACGGTGGCCACCTGGGGCTCCATGACTTGGCGGCTCCGGTGTTCTTCAGATCCGTTGGCGGTGAGGGCTGTGTGGGATCCGGCTCGGTTCTAGACGGACGTCTCCTATCCTCAAGCCTGCTCACACGTCACTCAACATTTAATTGTCTGTGGTACCAAAACTGTTTGTCTGTATTCCGTTGTGCATTTCACAACATTAAATTGTTACTGTTTGGCTTATCCATTGTCCGTTCATTTAGCGCCCCCTGTTGTGGGTACGTGTTCCTACACCTTCACAACAACTCACACATTACATAGCTGGTTTACTGGATTATAGTTTGTATATGCATCAGCATATATTTAATAATTTTGAAGAAATCTCAAGTTGATTCACTGTGCCCCGTGAATTAGTGTCCGGGGCACAGTGAATCAAAAATTTTAAAATTGCCTGTAAATTACACGGGAGACATAAATAACACAGCCTTATAAACAACAACATGCTGTATTAAATCCACAATAGAATGACCTAAACCTATGCATAATGTGTTTATGCTGCCACAAAACAACATTTCTGATCCACTGTGCCCCGGCTTCCCCTAGTCATCTGCATGAGGAAAAAAAATTAGTTAAATACAGGTCTTGTACTGCTGTCTTTCTACCATATATTTTTCTCTGCCCATGCTGTCAGAAAACATGGGAATGCTTTGAAAGTATCATGTAATGTCATTTAACTTGATATTCTAAGTTGTGCAGATTCATCTTATTCTTTATTTATTCTTTTGCTGCTTTATATTTTTCTGAGTAGCAGTAGAAATCTGAACACTTTGTTTTCTGATGTCATGTTGTGTCCAGGGAAAAGAATTTGCAGGCGTGGGACAGAGCGTCCATGCTACAAGGTGTCCTACATGCAGGATAGCAGATGGAGGTTGAACTTTGAGGATGCTAGTCAGGCTTGCAGATTGGACGGCGGTGAGTTGCTGAGCATTGAAACAGAAGGCGAACAGCGTCTGGTAGAAAGGTTCATACAGGATCTCCAGGCTGGGGATGGAGACTTTTGGATTGGGCTCCGTCGTAGCCCAGGGCACTTCAGGGCAGAGACCAGAAGCCCAGGTTGCCCCTCACAATACTATTGGCTGGATGGAAGCAAGGCCAAGTTCAGGTATTTTTAATATGTCTGGCATTATAACCGTTGATGCAAAGAAAATCAATATTTTTACAAACCTGTGAGAACATAAACCCAGGGATGTACCACACTGAATGGAAATGCAGTGCTGGAAAAAGATCATGTGCTTTAAAAGCCACCCGTGCTTGTGTGGGTGTAATGACATGTCTGTTTTGCCGCAGGAACTGGCACTGGGATGAGCCATCTTGTGGTGGGGAGATGTGTGTGGTTTTGTACTATCAGCCTTCTGCACCACGGGACGAAGAAGGCCATTTCTTGTTCCAGTGGAATGATCACAACTGCAATGCCAAGAACAACTATGTCTGCAAATATGCAGAAGGTCAGCCAGTCAAACACAGAACATGCCTGCAGCTGATAGAGGAGGGTGGGAGTTATGTGATCACACTGCATGTGTGTTATCAAACAGCTCAGGGCCGTATCTTGACGGCAGAGCGCAAACACATGGTGCAAATCTTTTCGGGTCTGTCCAAGGTCTGTTTGCTATTGAGATGTTGCAAAAAACGAATGCAAAGGGATTGGATTTTTTGTCTTCATGAGTCAAAGGTGGGACTGGCGGCAAACACAAATTCAGTCACTTAGTGTTACCTGACTTGTCCTTTAACTGTGGTGTTAACCAAATGCAGATGTATTTTTCGCCAAATGATGGACTCATGCTGACATAACACTGCAAGCTGCTATGACCTTTAGATTAACATATAAATAAATGGTCTGCACTTTTCCATCTCAGTATGAAGCTCAGAGCACTTTACAATGATGTCTCACATTCACCCATGGACACACTGATGTCAGGGTGCTGCCATGAAAGGCACTCAACTGCACACCGTGAGCAACTGTGGTATTAAGGACTTTGCTAGAGGACCCTTAGAGATGATGCTATCCAGTGGTCTCAAGCCCAAATCTTAACCATTAGACCATCACACATCCTACACATCTGTGAATATTGTGTTCTTTAAAACCTGCTGCATGCACTATGTGTGAAGAGTGTTCACTGATGTGCACTTAAGGTGCTGTTTCATCTTTTGTGATGGGGCACAAATTCTCGAATGAATAGGACAGAGAGCCGTCATCTGCACTACTTTATAATTGTTCAGTCTGTGCTGCAGCGATGCTGTTCTGATTACACCTGATCCTGTCTGAGTTTAAGCAGAATAGGTCTGAGGCGTGGGCAATATGACCTGAAATTAATATCAGTATTTTTCCTTTTTTGGACCGTCACAGTATTTAAATTACAGTATTACTTTCTCTTTCTCCAGTTTTTGAGGGGAGTAGCATGTCCTGTCCCTTTATGGAAATATAAATATACTAGAGTGTTGCCTGTGGGGATCCACGGGCTCTAGATTGGGCAGTGTTTATAAAATAGGTAGATGACATTTTCAAGGGCGGTAATAAATTGTGCAAAGTTTCTATAATGATTTGAAAGTTGAGTTGCGTGTGAGCCCAGAAGGTTTTTAGAACCTTAGACCTCAACAGTTTTTAGAAGAAGAACTCGACCCTTTATTTCCTGTTAATTATGTAATTTTTAATTTTAATTTACTGTCTTAATGTATATAGAAATTGTTTAGGTTCTTGTTATCATATACATACTATTATTATTATTGTTTTCAATATTATTATTGTTATTGCTATTATCATATTTTATTATTACTTCCATTTTGTTATTTGACTTTTAAATGGACCACAATGGAAATAAGTGGTTTCACTATCTTGTGTCATCCATGTATTAACATATTTTAATTATTATATACATATATTATTATATATATTATTATTATTATATATTATATATATTTAATTAGTTATTATTATTTAACATTAACATATTTACAATTATGTACTTACATTGAACTTACTAAATAATATCACGCACTCACTCACTTACGCTCTCACGCTTTTAATATAAAGATGATTTACGGCCCCCCTGCTGGAATGGCGTATTAGTCCAGAATGTAATTAGCAACGTTATCTAATATCTTTAGTTTCTCCAAAAATATTAGTCCTATCAACATTCTGTTTTGGTGCTGTTCATCCTTGACCCAAAATGCATAAGCATACCAAATGGTAAGTGTCAGCTCTCCCCAGTCGCATGCATGCAGAGCTTTTTGTTTTTTCTGCATTCTGCTGCAAGCAGGTCCTTTTAGAAGGACGTCTCATGTTTTTTAACACCCCAGTTAGCTAGACAACATAAAAGTACTCATGATTGTAAGTGTCCCTGAACACATGTTAATAATTAGTGATATCTGATGTATTTTATTCCTCTCACTCTGAGTGTTGTTTCAGATTTAAAAATAACTAAATAAATAAATAGTCCATGCTTAAAATGTCTGTGTTTTGCAGAGAAGTTGCCGACATTTGCAGAGGAAAGAAACACAGTACATGCAGGTATAGTGTGTAAATTACTCTCTCTCTCACACACACACACACACAAACTATTCCAAAACAATTTGTGTTAACCAGAGGTGCAAAACCCCAGCTTCAGTGAGTAAAAGTCCTACCACATATTTGTTATATCCAACCCCCAAACCAGCTGATCCTCGTTCAACAATTCAGGCAGGTCAGTGAGCTAATCGGTCAAATCAGCTGTTTTCGGTCCATGGGTAGTCCTTCAAATTTCACCTTCAACTTTATTATTATTATTAGTAGTAGTAGTAGTAGTTGTAAAAGTGTTATAACATCAAGTTCCTTTGGGATAATAATAATAAGTTGAAATTGAAAAGAGTAGTCACATTTCTTATTATTATTGTCCATCAGTCATCCATTTTCTGTACCCGCTTCCCCCAATCAAGGGTCACGAGAACAGGGGGCTGGAGCCTATCCCAGCAGTAATAGGGCATGAGATGGGGTACAATTTCAATTTATTTTCATTTATATAGCGCCAAATCACAACAAAGTTGCCTCGAGGCACTTTACACAAGTAAGGTCTAACCTTACTAACCCCCAGAGCAGCAGTGGTAAGAAAAACTCCCTCTGAGGAAGAAACCTCAAGCAGATCAGACTCAAAGGGGTAACCCTCTGTTTGGGCCATGCTACAGACACAAATTACAGAACAATTCACAAAACAAATATACAGGAAATGCTGTGGTGCACAGGACAGGGGGGGTCTCCAGCACAAATACCACACCCATCTCTGGATGGAGCTGCACCTTAAACAGCGAGAAAAAAAATAGAATCAGGCATCAGAAAGACAAGAAATATAGTATAATTTGCCAGCATTAAACAAGAAAAACAGGAAATGCTAAGGTGATTGCCGGCCACTAGCCATAAGCTTCACTAAAAGACCCAGAATTTAGGTAAAGTTGAGGCTGCGGCACGCTCCGTTTCCTAATAAAATGAATTAAAAGAGTAAAAAGCGTAGAACTATACTATGCCCCTATGCTAGCCATATGAAAGCGAAAATAAGTGCGTCTTAAGTCTGGACTTGAAAGTCTCCACAGAATCTGACTGTTTTATTGATGCAGGGAGATCATTCCACAGAATAGGGGCACGATAAGAGAAACCTCTATGACCCGCAGACTTCTTATTCATCCTAGGGACATAAAGTAGTTTTTGCACCCTGAGAACACAAAGCCCAGGCTGGTATGTAATGTTTAATTAGGTCAGCGAGGTAGGGAGGTGCCAGTCCATGAACAGTTTTATAGACTAGTAGCAGAACCTTAAAATCTGATCTCACTGACAGGAAGCCAGTGAAGAGATGCCAAAATGGGTGTAATGTGGTCAAACTTTGTGCTTTGTGTCAAAGAACCAATTGGAGAGCCCTAATGCGGGACTGCAGTAAACCAGAAAATAGAACATTGCAGTAGTCCAATCTTGAAGAGATAAACGCATGGATCAGGGTCTCAGCATCAGCCATAGACAGGATGGGACAAATCTTCACTATATTTCACAGATGGAAGAAAGCAGTCCTAGTAATATTTCTAATGTGGAGGTCAAAGGACAACGTAGGATCAAAAATTACCCCAAGGTTCCTCACTTTGTCAATGTGATGTATGACACACAAGCCTAGGTTAAGTGTTAACTGGTCAAATTGATGCTGATGTCTCACTGGACCAAGAACCATCATTTTAGTCTTATCAGAGTTTAAAAGTAGGAAGCTTCTAGACATCCAGCTTCTCACTGATGCAAGGCAATCTTCTCAGGATTTTATGTGAATGAGATTACCAGCAGTTATCAGCGTGTATAACAGAGTATCATCAAAATAGCAGTGAAAGGTAATCCCAAAACGCAGTAATATGTGCCCAAGGGGTGCTATATAAAGGGAGAAAGGCAGAGGGCCTAAGACGGACTCCCGTGGAACCCCAAATTTCATATCACTAAAATTAGAGGTAGTGTTACTGTACAAAACACAGTGAGAACAACTGGTCAAGTATGGCATCACGTAGAATATGATGATCCAGGGTATCAAATGCAGCACTGAGATCTAACAACACCAGAACCGTAGTGGTGTCCGAATCCTTTGCAACCAGAAGATGTCTCTGTGGAATGATATTTTCTAAAAGCAGACTGAAGTGGTTCAAAGAGATTATTCTCAGTAAGATAGTCCATGAGCTGCTGTGACACCACTTTTTCCAGAATTTTACAGCAAAATGATAGATTTGATATCGGCCCATAGTTTTTCAGTACACAAGGGTCAAGATTAGGTTTCTTAAGTAATGGTTTAATCACTGCAGATTTGAAACATTTAGGAACAGATTCAGAAGTTAAAGAAAGATTAATATTTTCCAGCACCATCAGCCCAAGAGTGGGCCACAGGTCCTTAAACAGTTTTGTTGGTATAGGATCAAATAAACAGGTTGTGCTTTTTGTTGACGTTATGAGTTTTGCCAGCATGCCTAGAGAGATACTCTCAAATTCTGTAAATTTAGGTAATACCTCAGTAATGGCGCCCACCTCAATAGTAGGGTGTAGTGGCTGGGTTGAGGCATGCTGGGATATGTTTAACCTAATGCCTTCTGTTTTCTTCTCAAAGTAATCCAAGAAATCTTGTGCTGTAAAAGGAGAGCGAACTACAGGTGGTTGTCCATGAATAATTGTTGCCACCGTGTTGAACAAGAACTTTGAGTTATGCTTGTTTTTGTTGATCAGATCAGAGTAATAGGTCCGCTTTGTAGCCAGTAATGCATGCTTATAGTCTAAGATAACATCACGCGACACAACAACTCCATTTCCATTCTAGACCTCTAGCCTTATGCTTGAAGTCACGCAGGTAATCATTGAACCAAGGTGACTGTGTTTTGGGGGGGTGCGGTTTTAACACAGGTGGCGCACTCATATCGAGTGTAGTTTTGAGCACTGAGTTTAAACTATCCACAAGTCTGTCTACTGACTGTCTACTGATTGGGCGTTCTTTCCAGGGTACACCCTGGACAGGACGCCAGTCTGTCACAAGGCCACATATAGACAAACAAATTTACGTACAATTTAAATTTTCCAATCCACTTAACCTGCATGTCTTTGGATGTGGGAGGAATCAGGAGTACCTGGAGAGAACCCATGCAAGCACGGGGAGGACATGCAAACTCCACAGAGAAAGGCCACCTTTGTCACCATTCTAGCTGTTTTTACCCCATAATTCCATAACATTCAGTCAGAAATAGTCCAAACTATACCTTTTTTAGAATCTTTATGATCAGGCAACTATGATTGGAATATTTTTTTTAATTTTTACCTCTGTGTGATTCCTCAATTGACCCCGACCTGGCTGCCTCTTGAAAATTCAAGTGGCCAGTCAGTTGTTCAAGAGTGAATGTCTAAGGAGTATTTGTGCTGAATTTCCCACTTGCATCACCATTTGAAGGATTGTTTCAGTTATCTGCTGCACTATTTCCCAGCAGGACTTGGCACCTGCCCATTGTCAAAGCTACGAGTTATTGGTTTGCTGACCATGGTATCAGTGTACTTCATTGGCCTCATAGATAATACCTCATAGATTTTGTCTAGATGATTATGTGATGAGCATAATCGAGCTGAAAGCCGCTATCAAAGCGATCTGAGTTTCCTTAACACCTCAGAATTACCACAGGCCGATTGTCTTCATGTCATGCTGCATTGGTGCAGTAATTTCAAAAGGAGCCCCAACCAATTATTGAGTGTATAAATGAACATACTTTCCAGAAGTTTGACATTTGTGAATTAAAAATCCCTTTTTATTGATTTAAAAAAATATTCTAATATTTTGAGATATGCATTTTCTTTTCTTTTTTTTATTTCTTGTTCTTTTTTCCTTTTTGATCTGTTGCATGTAATTATAAAATTAAAAAATCCTTGAAATATTTTAATTTATATGTAATGAGTCTGGAATCTATAAAATTGCTGTGAAACTGCTTGGGAAGACTAGGAGCTGTATGCCTGTTCCCACCTGTGGCCCTGTGACAGACTGGAGTCCTGTACAGGGTGTACCCCCCCTCACGCCCTATGACTGCTGGGATAGGCTCCAGCAATGCAGCTTTGACGCCCCCCCCACCCCCACCCCAGGCCCTTAATTGGAGTAAACGGTTGAAGATGAGTGAGTGAGTCTTTTGGTGGTTCAAGTCAGGGAATGTTGGTTGAGCAATGTTGAGTTACATGTTGAAAGTCATATTTTATCTGACATTTAATTGCTTGTTTTCATTGTGATCTAGTTTCGTCTCTGAGGCCAAACATTTTGTCAACGACAGAAAGTGATGAGATGATAAGAATCGGACTACCTGAGTCATCACGTAAGCATATGCTGTCGTTTATACTGGCAGTTAATCTGACACTGGAAATGAAAAGGTCAACTTCTGTAGTCTTTTGAACCAGACTTTAAACTTCTTTTCTAATAAATATTTCATATTTACAGTGCTTGCATATTTGGGTTCCAATTTTTATTGTGCAATGTGTTCTTTAACATGTTTTATGTCATTTAAAGCACTTTCAAATGTGTTTAACATGAAAATGTGACATCAACAACATTTATTAATATTTGTTTGTTAATTGCTTTTATATTTTATTTAAGAAAAGGTAGCTCAGTGGGGTAAGGAGTTGGGCTACCACTATATGAGGTCTGTCAGTAAAGTATAGGTCCTTTTTATTTTTTTCAAAAACTATATGGATTTCATTCATATGTTTTTACGTCAGACATGCTTGAAACCCTCGTGCGCATGCGTGAGTTTTTTCCACGCCTGTCCGGTGACATCATTCGCCTGTGAGCACTCCTTGTGGGAGGAAGTCGTCCAGCCCCTCGTCGAATTCCTTTGTCTGAGAAGTTGCTGAGAAGATTGGCGCTTTGTTTGAATCAAAATTTTTTTTTAAACCTGTGAGGCACATCGAAGTGGACACGGTTTGAAAAATTAAGCTGGTTTTCGGTGAAAATTTTAACGGCTGATGAGAGATTTTGAGGTGATACTGTCGCTTTAAGGACTTCCAACACAGCGGGACGTCGTGCAGCGCTCCCAGGCACCGTCGTCAGCCTGTTTCAAGCTGAAAACCTCCACATTTCAGGCTCTATTGATCCAGGACGTCGTGAGAGAACAGAGAAGTTTCAGAAGAAGTCGGTTTCAGCATTTTATATCCGGATATTCCACTGTTAAAGGAGATTTTTTTAATGAAAGACGTGCGGGCGGATTGCAGCGTCGGCTCGCAGCCGCCGCAACGCTCCGCCACAGGAAAAACACCTCTGTTGGAAGCCTTAAGGACAAGTTGGAACATGCCCAACTGTTAAACAATTTCTCATATACTCACTCCACTGAAAGCCATCAAAGCCGCCTGGAATTTACAAATGGTTATCAACACGGAGGTTGTTTTTCCTGTGCCACTGCGCCAGCTGCGTCCCGACGCGCGGACCCGGTCCGCACGTCTTTCATTAAAAAAATCTCCCTTTAACAGTGGAATATCCGGATAAAAATGCTGAAACCGACTTCTTCTGAAACTTCTCTGTTCTCCTCACGATGTCCTGGAATCAGTAGAGCCTGAAATGTGGAGGTTTTCAGCTTGAAACAGGCTGACGACGGCGCCTGGGAGTGCTGCACGATGTCCCGCACCGTGGGAAGTCCTTAAAGCGACAGTATCACCTCAAAATCTCTCATCAGCCATTAAAATTTTCACCGAAAACCAGCTTAATTTTTCGAACCGTGTCCACTTCGATGTGCCTCACAGGTTTAGAAAAAATTTTGATCAAACAAAGCGCCAGTCTCTCAGCAACTTCTCAGACAAAGGAATTCCGACGAGGGGCCTGGACGACTCCCTCCCACAACGAGTGCTCACAGGCGAATGACGTCACCGACAGGCGTGGAAAAACTCACGCATGCGCACGAGGGTTCAAGCATGTCTGACGTAAAAACATATGAATGAAATCCATATAGTTTTTGAAAAAAATAAAAAGGACCTATACTTTATTGACAGCCCTCGTATAGGCCTGGGTTTGATTACCGTTACTCCCTGTCTATGTCCTTGGACAGGACACAAAATCTACATTGTCTCAGTCCACCCAACTATAGGTGGGTACCAGCCTTTGCTGGGGAAGTAATCCTCTGTGGACTGGTGTCCAGGGGGAGTTGCAGACTTTCATCCGCTTCATGCTTTGGAATCCAGGGATAAGCACCAATGCACCTCACGGCCTATACAGGATTGACATCTTTATATTTCCACGGATATGTGAAAATGTGATGTTTTAAAGAATGCCTGCCTCTCTCTCTCTCTCTCCCTCTCTTTCTCTTTCAGACAGCACCTTGTATATTTCTTACATCCTTTACGCAAGTATTCCTGTTCTGTTGCTGCTGCT
Source organism: Thalassophryne amazonica (assembly GCF_902500255.1). Classification (NCBI taxonomy): domain Eukaryota; kingdom Metazoa; phylum Chordata; class Actinopteri; order Batrachoidiformes; family Batrachoididae; genus Thalassophryne; species Thalassophryne amazonica. Next base: position 30,101,533 of record NC_047106.1, read on the forward strand.
GTTTGCAGCTGCCGGGTTCTTCTGCTACAAACACCATGTCAAGAGGTAACAGCAAAAAAATCAATGTTACATTAAATCTGTTACAAAACTCTGCTGCTTCTGCGTAGCTCTTATGCTCATAAAAAGATGATCATAGTCTGTTTCTGTGAATAGTTTTTATGATGAGTATGGTGTTTTACAAAGGAAGCCATTATTTGCATTTCTTACAGCTTACTAGGGCATTCCCTGGAGGTTACATTACTTTGCATGGGTGCTGATACTCCATAAGGCATCACTCAATGTGGCTGTACCTCATAAAGCAGCCACACCTGCCATGTCTCCCATCAGACCTCCTGCCCCAGGATTTCTGAAGGCAGCGTTGGTTGGTTGGACTTTTAAATCTAATAATAATAATAATACAGAGACTCCAGCAAGCTGACTAATGATACATGAATGTCACTATGGCACATGCACTGAAACGCATCAGGTGACTTTGGGTTCCGTCAAGCATACAGGAGAAGGAGGATGTTCTTTGTTTGATTAGGGATAGTGATATGGTTTGTATGTGCTTGTGTAGTGTAAGTGGTAATAATAGTAATACTAATAATAACAACATGATTTTCTTCCGGGTCCTATCACTGATGATCAACCTAGGGCCCTCCAGAAACATGTTATTATATAATGTTAATGCACTAGGCAGTATTATCCACAGGCCCTAGGCTATAGGAGGGCTATAGGAAATAGGTAGGGGAAGTATAGCTTCAGCCTTGCTGCACAGTGGATAGATGCTGTTGTATTTAATTTTTTGGTACTTTGTTTGTTTGTCAGATTGTTATTGTGAGCATGGCCAGAGCAGATGGTCACCCCTGTTCGTCTGGTCTACTTCAGGTTTCTCCCTACAATCAAAAAGCGGTTCAGGGAGTTTTTCCTTACTGCTGTTGACAATGTGCTTGCTCAGGGTGTAAGTAAAGTTAGATCTTAACTTTGTGAAGCACCTTGGCATGGCCTATGTTGTGATTTTGTGCTATATACAGTGGATAAAATACGTATTGAAGAAGTCACCATTTTTCAAATCAAAATCAAATCAAATCAATTTTATTTATATAGCGCCAAATCACAACAAACAGTTGCCCCAAGATGCTTTATATTGTAAGGCAAAAGCCATACAATAAAGCCATACAATAATTACAGAAAAACCCCAACAGTCAAAACGGCCCCCTATGAGCAAGCACTTGGCGACAGTGGGAAGGAAAAACTCCCTTTTAACAGGAAGAAACCTCCAGCAGAACCAGGCTCAGGGAGGGGCAGTCTTCTGCTGGGACGGGTTGGGGCTGAGGGGAGAGAACCAGGAAAAAGACATGCTGTGGAGGGGAGCAGAGATCAATCACCAATGATTAAATGCAGAGTGGTGCATACAGAGCAAAAAGAGGTGAATAAAACGAAACACTGGGTGCATCATGGGAACCCCAGCAGTCTAAGTCTATAGCAGCATAACTAAGGGATGGTTCAGGGTCAGTTAGCTTTTCAGCATCACTCTGAGACAAGACCTTTCTAATTTTAGAGATATTGCGCAAATGCAAAAAAGCAGTCCTACATATTTGCTTAATATGCGCACTGAAGGACATATCCTGATCAAAAATGACTCCAAGATTTCTCACAGTATTACTGGAGGTCAGGGTAAGGCCATCCAGAGTAAGGATCTGGTTAGACACCATGTTTCTAAGATTTGTGGGGCCAAGTACAATAACTTCAGTTTTATCTGAATTTAAAAGCAGGAAATTAGAGGTCATCCATGTCTTTATGTCTGAAAGACATTCCTGCAGTTTAACTAATTGGTGTGTGTCCTCTGGCTTCATGGATAGATAAAGCTGGGTATCATCTGCGTAACAATGAAAATTTAAGCAATGCTTTCTAATAACACTGCCTAAGGGAAGCATGTATAAAGTGAATAAAATTGGTCCTAGCACAGAACCTTGTGGAACTCCATAATTAACCTTAGTCTGTGAAGAAGACTCCTCATTTACATGAACAAATTGTAATCTATTAGATAAATATGATTCAAACCACTGCAGCGCAGTGCCTTTAATACCTATGGCATGCTCTAATCTCTGTAATAAAATTTTATGGTCAGCAGTATCAAAAGCTGCACTGAGGTCTAACAGGACAAGCACAGAGATGAGTCCACTGTCTGAGGCCATAAGAAGATCATTTGTAACCTTCACTAATGCTGTTTCTGTACTATGATGAATTCTGAAACCTGACTGAAACTCTTCAAATAGACCATTCCTCTGCAGATGATCAGTTAGCTGTTTTACAACTACCCTTCAAGAATTTTTGAGAGAAAAGGAAGGTTGGAGATTGGCCTATAATTAGCTAAGACAGCTGGGTCAAGTGATGGCTTTTTAAGTAATGGTTTAATTACTGCCACCTTAAAAGCCTGTGGTACATAGCCAACTAATAAAGATGGATTGATCATATTTAAGATTGAAGCATTAACTAATGGTAGGGCTTCCTTGAGCAGCCTGGTAGGAATGGGATCTAATAGACATGTTGATGGTTTGGAGGAAGTAATTAATGAAAATAACTCAGACAGAACAATCGGAGAGAAAGAGTCTAGCCAAATACCAGCATTACTGAAGGCAGACGAACATAAAGATATGTCTTTGGGATGGTTATGAATAATTTTTTTTCTAATAGTTAAAATTTTATTTGCAAAGAAAGTCATGAAGTCATTACTAGTTAAAGTTAAAGGAATACTCGGCTCAATAGAGCTCTGACTCTTTGTCAGCCTGACTACAGTGCTGAAAAGAAACCTGGGGTTGTTCTTATTTTCTTCAATTAGTGATGAATAGTAAGATGTCCTAGCTTTACGGAGGGCTTTTTTATAGAGCAACAGACTCTTTTTCCAGGCTAAATGAAGATCTTCTGAATTAGTGAGACGCCATTTCCTCTCCAGCTTACGGGTTATCTGCTTTAAGGTGCGAGTTTGTGGGTTATACCACAGAGTCAAGCTTTTCTGATTTAAGGCTCTCTTTTTCAGAGGAGCTACAGCATCCAAAGTTGTGCTCAATGAGGATGTAAAGCTATTGACGAGATAATCTATCTCACTCACAGAGTTTAGGTAGTTACTCTGCACTGTGTTGGTATATGGCATTGAAGAACATAACAAAGAAGGAATCATATCCTTAAACCTAGTTACAACGCTTTCTGAAAGACTTCTACTGTAATGAAACTTATTCCCCACTGCTGGGTAGTCCATTAAAGTAAATGTAAATGTTATTAAGAAATGATCAGACAACAGGGGGTTTTCAGGGAATACAGTTAAGTCTTCAATTTCTATGCCATATGTCAGAACAAGATCTAAAGTGCGGTTAAAATGGTGGATGGGCTCATTTACATTTTGAGCAAAGCCAACTGAGTCTAATAATAGATCAAATGCAGTGTTGAGGCTGTCATTCTCAGCATCTATGTGGATGTTAAAATCACCCACTATAATTATGTTATCTGAGCTAAGCATTAAGTCAGACAAATGGTCTGAAAATTCACAGAGAAAGTCACAGTAACGACCAGGTGGACGATAGATAATAACAAATAAAACTGGTTTTTGAGACTTCCAATTAGGATGGACAAGACTAAGAGTCAAGCTTTCAAATGAATTAAAGCTCTGTCTGGGTCTTTGATTAATTAATAAGCTGGAGTGGAAGATTGCTGCTAATCCTCCTCCTCGACCCGTGCTACGAGCATTCTGACAGTTAGTGTGACTCGGGGGTGTTGACTCATTTAAACTAACATATTCATCCTGCTGTAACCAGGTTTCTGTAAGGCAGAGTAAATCAATATGTTGATCAATTATTATATTATATTATATAAGAGAGAGACCTAATGTTTAATAGACCACATTTAACTGTTTTAGTCTGTGTGTTGTGTGGGCCGCCAGAAGAGGTACTGCTGGCCCACCACCAAAGGGCGCCCTGCCTGAAGTGTGGGCTTCAGGCACGAGAGGGCGCTGCCGCCACGGACACAGCCGGGAGTGACAGCTGTCACTCATTAATTCCTGACAGCTGTCACACATTCTTCATCATCACACTCCATAAAGACCAGACGTCATCTCCACCTCGTTGCCGAGATATCGTACTTCATTGTAGGTAATATCCTCAGCCTTTTTGTGTTTATCTGTAATCTGTACATTGTGAGTGTTTGCAGGCGTACCGGTCCCTTGTTTTGTGGAAGCTGAGTGAGTGCAGGACGGCACTCTTTTTCTCTGAGGGATCACTGCAAACACATCAGCATATTGAGTGAGAGGTGGAGGTGGCATTCCCACCGCTGTTGTTACTGGGTGTACACACACCCACACTTGACTGTCTTTGTTCTCGCCAGCAGTACCAGATCCGACAGTCGGGGACGGTGATCACCTGGGAATTCGGGACTTGGCGGCTCCAGTATTCTCTGGGTTCGGTGGCGGAGGAAATCGTGTGGTTCCGGTTCATCTCAGGACAGACGTCTTCTATCCTCGAGCCTGCCCACACGTCACCTTTATGATTTGACTGTAATTATATTCTGAGATTGTCTGTATATTCGTTGTGCACGTTTCACAACATTAAATTGTTACTTTTTGGCTCATCTATTGGCCGTTCATTTGCGCCCCCTGTTGTGGGTCCGTGTCACTACACTTTCACAACAGGATATCTCGGCCAGCGTCATGGACTCCGAGGGGCGTCACCCGGTTGTTAAACGACCAATGGGAGAGCAGGGAGCGCAGGCGTCTGCAGGAGACGTGATTGGTGAGCTGCAGCACATTCTCACCGCCTTTACGGCTCGGTTAGATCAGATGACTGAGCAAAACATCCTCCTGAACCGCAGGGTGGAGGCTCTCTCCGCACAGATGGCGGCGAGCGCTCAGGGCGCTGCTGCAGCTCGTCCTCCTGCCGACCCTGTGCAGGATATGAACGTTCCAGTGGTGGTTCAACAACCCCTCCCACCATCCCCTGAAGCATACATAAGCCCTCCTGAGCCGTACGGAGTTTGTGTGGAGACGTGCGCGGACTTTCTTATGCAGTGTTCGCTCGTCTTCGCACAACGTCCCGTCATGTACGCGTCAGATGCTAGTAAAATAGCTTATGTGATTGCTCTGCTTCGGTGTAAAGCATGCGTCTGGGCTACGGCGCTCTGGGAACAGAACTCACGGTTGTTATCAGCATACACTGGGTTTGTGGGGGAGTTCAGAACAATGTTTGATCACCCTAACAGAGGAGAGACCGCTTCAACAGTGCTGCTGTCAAAGAGACAGGGACGCGAGAGCACAGCCGCTTATGCAGTCAACTTCCGCATCGCGGCTGCGGGGTCCGGCTGGAATAACGTTGCGCTCCGCGCCGCCTTCATTAACGGACTGTCGTTGGTTCTGAAGGAGCAGCTGGTAGCTAAGGAGGAACCGCGGGATTTAGATGGGCTTATAGATCTCGTTATACGGTTAGACAATCGGTTGGAGGAACGCCGTTGGGAGCGAGGCGAAGGACGTGACCGGATACGCGCCGCCCCTCTCCCTTCCGGGTTCGAAAAGGCGCCGCCCTCCCCACGCTCCACAGCCACAGCGCTCCGTGGGGCAACAGCTCCCCCTGCTGACATTGTTAGAGAAACGCACAGGGCCAAAATGAGGAGGCTGATCCGTGGAGAGTGTTTTCTCTGCAGCTCAACTGAGCACACACAGAAAAACTGCCCCAAACGGCCAAAACAACAACACTCGCCCTTAGAGACTGGGCTAAGGGGGGGTCAAAATCCCTCCCAATCTGACGGCAGTGCCGGTTGAGTACCACGATCTTGCTGACGTCTTCAGCAAGGATCTGGCACTCACCCTTCCCCCGCACCGTCCGTACGATTGTGCCATTGATTTGGTTCCAGGCGCTGAGTTTCCGTCCAGCAGGCTGTACAACCTCTCACGACCTGAGCGCGAATCAATGGAGACCTACATCCGGGACTCATTAGCTGCCGGGCTGATCCGGAACTCCACCTCCCCGATGGGGGCATGTTTCTTTTTTGTGGGCAAGAAAGATGGCGGACTCCGTCCATGCATTGATTTCAGGGGGCTGAATGAGATTACGGTTCGCAACCGATACCCGTTGCCATTGTTGGATTCCGTGTTCACCCCCCTGCATGGAGCCAAAATCTTTACTAAGCTGGATCTTAGAAATGCGTATCACCTGGTTCGGATCCGGAAGGGAGACGAATGGAAGACGGCATTTAACACCCCGTTAGGTCACTTTGAGTACCTGGTCATGCTGTTCGGCCTCACCAACGCCCCCGCGACGTTCCAAGCCTTGGTTAACGACGTCTTGCGGGACTTCCTGCATCGATATTCTCATCTTTTCTCCGGATCCTGAGACCCATGTCCAGTTTGTACATCAGGTCCTGCAGCGGTTATTAGAGAACCGACTGTTTGTGAAGGGCGAGAAGTGCGAGTTTCACCGCACGTCTTTGTCCTTCCTGGGGTTTATCATCTCCTCTAACTCCGTCGCCCCTGATCCGGCCAAGGTTGCGGCGGTGAGAGATTGGCCCCAACCAACAAGCCGTAGGAAGCTGCAACAGTTCCTCGGCTTCGCTAATTTCTATAGGAGGTTCATTAAGGGCTACAGTCAGGTAGTTAGCCCCCTGACAGCGCTGACCTCTCCAAAAGTCCCCTTCACCTGGTCGGATCGGTGCGAAGCCGCGTTCAAGGAGTTGAAACGATGGTTCTCTACTGCGCCAGTTTTGGTGCAGCCCGACCCTAGCCGCCAGTTCGTGGTTGAAGTGGACGCCTCTGACTCAGGGATAGGAGCCGTGCTATCCCAGAGCGGAGAGACCGATAAGGTTCTTCACCCGTGTGCCTACTTTTCTCGCAGGTTGACCCCAGCTGAACGGAACTATGACGTCGGCAATCGAGAACTCCTTGCAGTGAAAGAGGCTCTTGAGGAGTGGAGACACCTGTTGGAGGGAGCGTCTGTGCCATTCACGGTTTTCACTGACCATCGGAACCTGGAGTATATCAGGACCGCCAAGCGGCTGAACCCCAGGCAAGTCCGCTGGTCACTGTTCTTCGGACGTTTTGACTTCCGGATCACCTATCGCCCCGGGACCAAGAACCAGAGATCAGATGCCTTGTCCCGGGTACACGAAGACGAAGTCAAAACTGCACTGTCGGATCCACCGGTGCCCATCATCCCGGAGTCCGCTATCATGGCCACCCTCACCTGGGACGTGGAGAAGACCGTCCGGGAGGCCCTGGCACGGAGCCCGGACCCCGGAACCGGTCCGAAGAACCGTTTGTACGTCCCACCAGAGGCCAGAGCTGCAGTCTTGGACTTCTGTCATGGTTCCTGTCATCCAGGGGTGCGAAGGACCGTGGCAGTTGTCCGGCAGCGCTTCTGGTGGGTGTCTATGGAGGCCGACGTCCGGGAATATATCCAGGCCTGCACCACCTGTGCCAGGGACAAGGCAGACCATAAAAGGTCCCAAGGACTTCTTCAGCCGTTACCCGTGCCTCATCGCCCCTGGTCCCACATCGGCCTGGGGCGATGTGGGACCAGGGCAACACCACCCAGGGCAACACCACCATCTTCACGATAGTGGACCGATTCTCCAAGGCGGCCCACTTCATGGCCCTCCCGAAGCTGCCAACAGCCCAGGAGACAGCAGACCTCCTGGTCCACCACGTCGTCCGTCTGCATGGGATACCCACCGACATCGTCTCAGATCGTGGTCCCCAGTTCTCCTCACACGTCTGGAGGAGCTTCTGCAGGGAACCGGGGGCCACCGTGAGCCTCTCGTCCGGGTACCATCCACAGACGAACGGACAGGCAGAGCGGGCCAACCAAGAACTGGAACAGACCCTCCGCTGCGTAATATCCGCGCACCCGACGGCCTGGAGTAACCATCTGGCCTGGATCGAGTATGCGCATAACAGCCAGGTGTCTTCTGCCACCGGCCTCTCCCCATTTGAGGTGTGTTTGGGGTACCAGCCCCTATTAGGTCGGTGTGCCCTCGGTCCGGGCCCACCTTCGGAGGTGCCGTCGGGTGTGGCGCAACCGGCCCGTTCTGCCTTGTTGAAGGCCCTGACGAGGGCCAAGGACCCATGCAGACCGCCGGCGGTCCCCGGCCCCTGCATACCAGCCCGGGCAGGAGGTGTGGTTGTCGACGAAGGACATCCCTCTACAAGTACAGTCAGCAAAACTGATGGACAGGTTCATTGGACCCTTCAAAATCCTCAAAGTCCTCAGCCCTGCCGCAGTGAAGCTCCAGCTCCCGGCTTCACTGCGGGATCCACCGGTGTTCCATGTTTCCAGGATCAAGACCTCACCACACCTCACCCTCTGTGCTCCCGGTCCGGCGCCGCCTCCTGCCCGGATCATTGACGGGAGCCGGCTTGGACTGTGCGCAGGCTCCTGGACGTCCGTCGAATGGGACCGTGGGTTCCAATATCTTGTGGACTAGGAAGGTATGGACCCGAAGAACGCTCCTGGGTGAAGAGGAGCTTCATCCTGGATCCGGCCCTCCTGGCCGACTTCTACCGCCGACACCCCGACAAACCAGGAGGCGCCCGTTGAGGAGGGGGGTCCTGTTGTGTGGGCCGCCAGAAGAGGTACTGCTGGCCCACCCACCAAAGGGCGCCCTGCCTGAAGTGCGGGCTTTCAGGCACGAGAGGGCGCTGCCGCCACGGACCACAGCCGGGAGTGACAGCTGTCCACCATTAATTCCTGACAGCTGTCACACATTCTTCATCATCACACTCCATAAAGACCAGACGTCACTCCACCCTTGCCGAGATATCGTACTTCATTGTAGGTAATAATCCTCAGCCTTTTGTGTTTATCTGTAATCTGTACATTGTGAGTGTTTGCAGGCGTACCGCCCCCTTGTCTTGTGGAAGCTGAGTGAGTGCAGGACGGCACTCTTTTCTCTGAGGGATCACTGCAAACACATCACAGATTGAGTGAGAGGTGGAGGTGGACATTCCCACCGCTGTTGTTACTGGGTGTAAACACACCCACACTTGACTGTCTTTGTTCTCGCCAGCAGTAACCAGATCCGACAGTCGGGGACGGTGATCACCTGGGAATTTCGGGACTTGGCGGCTCCAGTATCTCTGGGTTCGGTGGCGGAGGAAATCGTGTGGTTCCGGTTCATCTCAGGACAGACGTCTTCTATCCTCGAGCCTGCCCACACGTCACCTTTGTGATTTGACTGTAATTATATTCTGAGATTGTCTGTATATTCGTTGTGCACGTTTCACAACATTAAATTGTTACTTTTTGGCTCATCTATTGGCCGTTCATTTGCGCCCCCTGTTGTGGGTCCGTGTCACTACACTTTCACAACACTGTGGTGCAGTTGAAGGTGCTATATTATTTTTTCTTTTTGAATTTTTATGCTTAAATAGATTTTTACTGGTTATTGGTGGTCTTTTCTCAGTAAATATATTTCTAAAGGTGCTATTGATATGAAATTTTCACCATATTCTACTTCTTTACCTAGCTTTTCTATTGGATTCAAGTCTGGTGATTGGCTGGGCCATTCTACCACTTTGTTTACATTTTCTGAAACCAGTTGAGAGTTTCCTTGGTTTTGTATTTGGGATCAGTCTTGCTGAAATGTCCACCCTCATTTCATTTCCATCATCCTGGTAGATTTTTTTTTTTTTAAGAATGTCTCAGTACATTTTTTTATTCATCCTTCCTTCAATTATGTGACACTTGCCCATGCCGGATGCTGAAAAAGCCCCACAACATGATGTTCCCACCTCCATACTTCACTGTTGCTATGGTGTTTTTGGGCTTACGTATAGTGCCGTTTGACCTCTAAACATGGTGAGTATTATGGCATCCAAAGAGTTCAGATTTGGTGTCATCTGACCAAACTATATTCTCTCAGTATTTCACAGGCTTGTCTAAATATTGTGCAGCAAATTTTAAAGAAGCTTCAGCATGCTTTTTCTTCAGCAATGGAGTCACAGCAATGTGTGGTGAGCGTGCATACAGACCATGGTGGCTGAGTACACTTAGTGTTTCCTTTGAAACAACTGTACCTGCTAATTCCAGGTCTTTCTAAAGTGGTCCTTGGCTCTTGGACAACTATTCGGATAATTCTTTTCAGTCCTCTGTCAGAAATCTTGTGATGAGTACCTGGTCGTTATGGTGTAAATGCTCTTTACACTTTCAGATTATGGCCCCAACAGTGATCACTGGAACATTGAAAGTTTAGAAGTCCCTTCTGTAACCAATGCTATCAGTATGTTTTGCAACAATAACATTGCAAAGATCTTGATAGAGCTCTTTGCTTTTACCAATCATGAGATGTTTCTTGTGACACTTTGGTAATGAGACACCTTTTTCTAGGTCATCAGTTGGTACTGAACTAACGGATATTAATACGCACTGACAAGGGGCAGGACTGCTTTCTAATTACTGATAGTGTTGTGGTTAGAGGTCCGGATGGGACCGGACCGGTTCAGGCAATGGACTTAAATGCTGGGAGCAAGGATGAGACAGGAGTGAACAAAAGGAGATATATTTACAATAATGGATTAACAAAGGGTTTAATAGTGCTGGAGCTGGTGTCTGCAGAGCCGAGACAAGGCCTGCTTATTATAGTAGTGGAAAGCCGGGAGCTGCAGTGCACACGGAGCAAGGCCTGAGAGGAACACCGGGTTCACACGGCAGGATAATTAGGCTGATATCGTACCCGATCTTCCCCTTCCAACAATCGTGATGACGCTAAAGATAATCTTAACAGATATTCCTCCCGTGTGTGGTGTGTTAAGAGCGCTCTGATCTGCTCAGAAGGACGTCAGGAGCACTCCGATCGCAAATCGGGGATATTCAACATGTTGGATTTTTTTGGCCCGATATCGCAGTGTGTGTTGTGTCCTCTGACCAAAATGAGCACGCAGCCTGCTGAATGTGACGTTCAGCCAATCAGAAAGCGAGGTGACGGACGTACAGAGCGGAAAATAAAATCAAAACAGCTGTTCTGACTTACCAGAAAGTCCGGTGGTCGCGTTGTCTCCACTCCTTTAAAGAACACCTTTTCTTTTTCTTTTTGTATCGTTTTTTCCCCTCTGTTTTAATTAGTCCACAAAGTATCTCAGTTTGTTTACTCTGAGGCCACGTTTAATCTTGAGAGATTTTACGAGATTTCCTGTCTGAGCTGTGAATGTCCGTGCGTGAAATCTGTTCGTGTGTGGGTGGTGTTGTTCTTACCGTGTGGCTGAACACCACACACTGTACGACCAACCTGTTAGAGCTATGATTTTTATCTTCACATGTGTGGTCTCTCAGGTTTTGGAAACCTAAAGATAATTTTAAAATCCTGTCGTGTGAACCAGGCTTTAGTGAATGGGAATGAAACCCAGAAGTGTGGTAAAGAACCAGAGCCAGGTGGGACGCTCAGAGCCGAGGAGGGAGGAACGTTATGAGAAACGAGGAGAACAAAGGTGAGTGTTTGCACTCGTAACACTGGAAGCCTTTAACAACAGAATGTGCACAGGAAGGCTTAATGCAGGAACATTCACAGTTCAGGAATTGTTCACAGAGGTCAGCAGCGGCGCATCTTATGATGCAGTTCAGTTAAGCTTGACTTGGCTTCAGGAATGACTTGGAAGTTCTTAGTAGTTCTGCATAACAGTTCAAACAGTTCTTGGTAATGCACAGTCACTGACAGGAGCAGAATGAGAGGCGGAATCTCACAAACTCAGAGGCGGCAGGACCTTAGCTGAACGGAGCACAGCAGCACCCTCTGAGGCTGAGTGGTGAGGAGCAGCGGCACAGCTGGGAGTCCAAAGTGACGTAGTGCAGGTAGTGGCGTGGAAGCCAGGAGACGATGCAGTGTGGAAGCCGCGCAGGAAAGCGTCTGGAAACACCAAAGGTCAAAGAGATCTATTACAGAAAATAGAGGTGCCAGGTTACCTTTGAGAGGAGCTGCGGGAAGCTCAGATGTTGCACAGAGGCATCTCAGGGAATCTCTCAGAAGACAGAGGGCATGAAAGCATCAGAGTCGAAGTAACGGTATCTCAAAGTAGTATCTGGCAAAGAGGGAGCTCAGAGCCGGAGTTTAAGTAACCTGCTCCTGATCAGGAGCTCATAAGCCTCAGGTGCGAGGAGATGATGAGTTGCAGGTGCTCCTCAGCTCTCCAGCACACCACCTGGAGGGAAAACAGACAAACAACACACAAGAGGAGAGAGAAGGGAGGGGAGACAGGCAGACAAAGGCAGCCCACGACAGATAGATTATAGCTGGTGTCTTTCCGTGTCTTTTTCTACCTACTTTTCTTCAAGTGTTCAATACATTTTCCTGTGACATTTCACATTATTACACATAACTTAATTCACAGTGCATCCAGAAAGTATACATGGCACTTAACTTTTTTCCACATTTTATTATGTTACAGCCTTATTCCAAAATGGAGTAAATTCATTTTTTTCCTCAAAATTCTACTCACAACACCCCATAATGAAAACATAAAAAAATTTGCAAATTTATTAAATGTAGAAAACTAAGAAATGACATGGACATAAGTATTTGCACCTTTGGCAGCATTTACAGCATCAAGTGTTCTTGAATATGATGCCACAAACTTGGCACACCTATCTTTGGGCAGTTTTGTCCATTCCTCTTTGCAGCACCTCTCAAGCTCCATCAGGTTGGATGGGGAGCATCGGTGCACAGCCATTTTCCGATCTCTCCAGAGATGTTTGATTGTGAGACCATTGTGTTTGGGTGTTCTAGCATACCGAATGCAGTAACACCAAACTTTGGTGCTCTGGCTAATTATGTAAAACTAGCTGTCAAGAATTTGGGAGTGATATTTGACAGCTGGTATGGGGGTGTGTTAGTGCCCATGGCATGGGCAACTTACACATCTGTGATGATACCATCAATGCTGAAAGGTACATCCAGGTTTTGGAGCAACACATGCTGCCATCCAAGCAACATGTTTTTCAGGGACATCCCTCCTTATTTCAGCAAGACAATGCCAAGCCACATTATGCACGTGTTACAACAGTGTGGCTTCATAGTAAAAGAGTGTGGGTATTAGACTGGCCTGCCTGCAGTCCAAACCTGTCACCCATTGAAAATGTGTGCCACATTATGAAGCACAAATACGACAACGGAGACCCCGGACTGTTGAACAACTGAAGTCGTACATCAGGCAAGAATGGTAAAGAATTCCACCTACAAAGCTTCAACAATTAGTGTCCTCAGTTCCCAAACGCTTATTGAGTGTTGTTAGAAGGAACGGTGATGTAACACAGTGGTAAACATACCACTGTCCCAGCTGTTTTGAAATGTGTTGCAGGAATCCATTTCAAAAGGAGCAAATATTTGCACATAAACAATAAAGTTTAGCAGTTTTGACATTAAATAGCTTGTCTTTGTGGTGTATTCAATTGAATATAGGTTGAAGAGGATTTGCAAATCATTGTGTTCTGTTTTTGTTTACATTTTACACAACGTCCCAACTTCATTGGAATTAGGGTTGTATGTAGACAGGTGTGTGCCTTTCCAAATCATGTCCAGTCAAGTGACTTTACCTCAGGTGGACACCAATTAATAAGCTTTATAAACATCTCAAGGACGATCAGTGGAAACAGGATGTTCAATTTTGAGCTTCATGGCAAAGGCTGTGAATACTAAAAATAGAAACAGAATGAGCCACACAACTACAGCGCTCTCATGGGCCTTTATCACTGAATACTGGGCCTTTCACACTGAATACGTCAGATGCGTCAAATGCGTCAAAAATCAGTCTAAAAAGCATTATTTTCAATGAGGCGTTGCTTTTTAGATGCGTTAGAAGCGTTGCGTCAAAAGCCGAGCTAAACCGACGCTTCTGATGGGAGCGCGCGTTGCTGCTTGTCAGCAGGCTGACGCGCTCAAAGTTCAATCCAATCCAACTTTCGATGCTCTGAGCTGTGACATACCTTTGCGTTGTCCAATAGGAATGAGGCGTCCGGCCAAAACACGGAAGATGAGTGGCAGAAACCACTGATCTCTACAAAACGGATCGGTGCAGAAACCACTGATCTCTACAAAACGGATTGGTGCAGAAACCACTGATCTGTGCAAAACGGATTGGTGCAGAAACCACTGATCTGTGCAAAACGGATTGGTGCAGAAACCACTGATCTGTGCAAACATTAACGTGTGACAGGACTGCTCATTTATGGAGCAGTTTTCTGAAGAAAAATCCTTTGAAATGTTTTTTGTTGTTTGTTACCTCAGAATTTCTGATTACTCTTAAAAAAAAAAAGTTTAGAACACTTGTAAATAAAATAGCTAAATAAATCAATAAATGGTTCTTTAGAAAACCTTTAGAAAATGGAAAACCTTTCATCTGTAAATTAACACCACCTGTTATTTCAAATTAGATAATTTCTTGTTTAACACAAGGAACTTTGGACATTTATTTTTAGACAAAATAACATGGAAATTTGTAATTTTTTTTAAGTCTGGTAGATTATTTATATCTCATTTCAACCAGAAAAACAGACACTGTAAATAAATACAAATGTTTATTATAAATACAACAGGAAATAATTTAACAATGACTGCAGTGTGATTGTAAAGTAGGATTTCTGTGACATAAACCTCATGATGAATTTTTTAATAGCCATTTCAACTTGTAATTTTGTCAAAAGATGTAATTGCCTTTAATGTTGTTATCAGGACAGAGTCATTTCTAAAGTATGAATCTGAGCACAATAAGTGGAGAGCTTCTACCTGTGCAAATGTCTTTTGACTTTGATTTCGTGGACATTTTTAATGATCCATTCATTTATTGTTAAAATATAAAATGAAACAGCTTTTTTTTAAAATAATAAAATAGTTGCTGTTGAAAGCACCTTTTATTTAGAAGCAGGTGATGTTATTGGATTCTCGGGACCAGATGAAGGTCTCTTCTGCAGCTTTGAACTCTGGTGGTGTTACTGAAGACACTTTTGTCCTATTTTGAAGAGCAGAGATGTTTTCTTTCGACTGGACTTCGTGGTGTTCAGCTCATCAGTGGAAGTTTGGCTGTCTGCACAGCAAATGTTCCTGATTGGGACAAAATATTTCTTTAAATGTAAAGAAACACTAAACAGTTTATATATAAAAAAGGTAAAAAAAAAAAACAAAAAAGGGGAAGAAAACGATGGAAATAAACGCCAGAAAAAAATAAGTTATTTAAAGTTGAGCTTTTGTGGTGTCTGAAAAAAGCTGTAGCTTTATTTGGTAAAAATAAAAAAGACTGAACCATTTAGAAATTAAAGCGTTCGCTCAGATCAACTGTGCTAAAAGGCTACGCTAACGTTAGCCGATCATTAAACCTTCACAGCAGTTCAGTAAACGTTACGTTTTATTTTTACATTATTCTCACCTCGATAAAGCTGCAGAACTAAGCTCCGTTGGGCAAACTGGGACTTCGCATATATCCAAAAAGTGGGCGATTTCGGACTGAGTGGGTCTGCTCCATCTCCCCGGCTGCCTGCCTCGGTCTGCCCAGGAATGATGCCTGAAGGCCGGCTTGTCCGTGCGGGTCGGCCCGCTGTCGTGGTTCGATCAATATCCCACCAAGTCGTCAGTCCTTCCTCGGTCGGCATCACTCCGAAAAGTAGCTGAGAAAAAGCTTCTCCCAGCAGGGTAATGAGAGAATCGTTCTGCTGTTTTTAAAAGCTTTTTTGTGGTTCAGACGACGGAAATTCAAGATGGTGATCACTGAACTTTTTTCAGGTTGTGGAAACAGCCAGAGTGTGACGTAGCAATCTCCGCCCCCTTGCCGCTTCCAAAGCGATGCGTCTGACGTCATGCGTCGAATGTGTTAAAAATGCATCTCGACGGATTGGGATGCGTTGACGGATTGGCCTGAAGTATTCAGTGTGAAAGGCCCTTCATACAAAACTGCCCTTTGTCAGAAGTGTTACGTTTTGTTAAATAAAGCTTTTTTTGTATGGGAGTGCTGTGGTTGTGCAGATCATTCTGTTTCTATTTTTGGTACAACTTTTCTTGATCCAGCACGCCTTATACGTGTTTTGGATGTGCATGTCTTCGCTGCATCAAAGGCTGTGAATACTACCATGCCCGTGTGATGATTTTTTTTTTTAAATAAACTTGCAAAAATCTCATATTTTTTTCACATTGTCATTATGGGGTAATGTGTGTAGAATTTTGAGGAAAAAATGAATTTCATCCGTTTTGGAAAAAGGCTGTAACATAACAAAATATGGAAAACGTGCAGCGCTGTGAACATTTCCTGGAGGCACTGTATGGACATCTCTGGATTAATTTCATTGTAGGTGTGTTACTTGGGTTGTTCCTGACATCTCATGAAAAGTTCATGTATGTCAATAGCACCTTTAGAAACATATTTACTGAGAAAAATGGTGACATGTTCCAATACATACTTTACCCACTGCAAATAAATTGAATTGAATTGGCTGTGTGCAATATACGGTTGACTTGAATTGTTTCATTTGTATTAGTGTATATATATATTTTAAATATCAACATGTTTTCTTTCCTTGGTGGACACCTGCTCACAGATTGACTCAACTACATGCTTCTGGACTTCACTGTGACTGTTCTGCTCTGCTTTGGCTTTCAGGAGGAAGACAAAGTCCAGGAGTCATCTTCATGCCAGCAGATCAAGCCAGTGCATGTCAACAGCAGCTGCAGTTCCCTGCGCCATACAAGGACCTTATGCCTTCAGTGACATCACCAAACTGTCTCACGCCACTCCGGACAGCAGTGCAGCAGCAGACATCTCTTCAAAGTACCCCTGCACTTCCTCCCAGGGCTTACAGTGTGATGACTATGAGAACGTGTCATGCCTGGTGAGGGAGAGCGGCTTTGTGACAAATGACATCTATGAGACCTGCAAAACTCAGAGCAGACGCTGCCACAATCAGACTGGTTGGGTGGAAAATGACATCTATGGATAGCAGTGTTTGTGCCCATGTGGTCTCTGTGTTTTTTCAATCGCATGGTTACCAGCTAACAAAGCCAGCTGAGGACAAAAAGATGAAGTTCTTGCTCCAGGAATACTCAGCACTTGGCTGTTTCCTCCTGCATTTTGCATACTTAAGCGATCTTCTGAGTGGATTCAGTACCGTTTCCCAAGCATCTAAAGCACACTTTGGATGAAGCTGACTGACTCTTTTACAGTATCATGTTGGATTAACATTCATGCTTAAAGAAGGATTTCTAGAACCTTTCAGGACTATCACCCGTATGATGTTTACGATGACTGCGAGCATGCCACTTTTTAATTACTATAGAATAAAACAGTCGTCTCATTGTGTCTTCAAGATTGACAACTTGGGCAGTCAATCAACAGATCGATGGAAATATAAATGAGCAGTGGTGAACTTGATGGACACTATCCTCAAGCTGAAGTAACATGTTACATGTAACAAAGTATGTAGTAACATGGAATTTCAACCACACCTGCATCCTAATATCAATCATACGTGATATAAGATGATTCCCTGCACAATCTGACATGTCCAGCAGGTGGCAGAGAAGCGCCATGTAACTTCAACCACAACTACTCCTAATTTCCATCATCCATCCAACATCCACCAACCATCCAGCAAATGGCAGCCACGTCTATGGGATAATATATAATAAAACCATGTTGCTTTTTGGACCCGTCTGGTCCATCAGCTTTAAGCATTACAAGAACTTTTTGATTTTGGTGCATTACAAGATGATAGCGTTCATTGTTTTTGAGCTAGCATACTTCATACACATACACATGAATACACATTCATGCATTCACTCACTAAAGGCTGGAAATAAATACTTCCAGCATATAGTTCCTGTAGAAAAGCACAAAACCGGCAGTGTAAGATCTAATGTAATCAATGTATTTCTGATTTTAGGCAGTAATCAATGCAATCTAGCAGCTTTGGCAGGCATCATATTGTCTTCTTTCCTGCTTTTTCCACATGAGTGACACAAGTCAGTGTGTCTCGCCATCGCTGATGAGGTGCCATTTGTACCAGTGTTTCTAAATAAAGTTAAGTGGCCAAACAATATTAGTAGTAAACTCTGCTGCTTTGACATCTCTAAATGCTCTGTCTGCACACAATATGTCAGATTTTAAGTTTGCTATGCATAACACTGTGACACACGATTAGCAGAGCTCCTTACACATGGCAGCTTGTGGCAGGTCTATAGCTCATGAAGCATTGCAATGACCGGTGATGAGCATAATCATCAAATGGGCCATTTTAAGTTATTGTGCTATAGTTTGGTCCCCTTCTCAAAAATCCTTTGGCTGATTTGCACCAAACTTGATATGTAGACCACCAGCAACCCCAGAACTGCTCTTAAAGGGTTTGTTCTGCAAAGGGTAAGAGTCAAAATGTACTTTTTTCACGCCACTTTGCACCAAACTCGGCACACATATGGTCAATCATTGGGACCATCACGTCTGCCTGTCTGCTGGCCTGCTCCTCCCAGGTTCTCTTGATAATTTCTACAATGTTTGGTATGACAGTGAGTGGTTAAGTGTGATTGTTTCCATAGGAGTGTGGTTCAAGGCTGTATCTGGCCCATAGGGCAGCAGTTTGAGACCTTTGATGGAGAATGTAGTGAACAGTAATACAGTCTTTAATCTGTGGCACAAGTTAACATATTTGGAATTTGTGTTATTAACTCCATCAAAGAAGAGATTTTGTTTTTTTCCTGCTCTTGCAGGTTTGCTCCAAATTCGGCTGCTCCTTTTAGCACGGAGTCACCACAGCAGATCACTCTTCATGAAACTTGATGAAAACATTGAGCCCAACTGAGAATAAAAGATGATCTGAAATGCTGGATTTTTTAAAAATCATTGAGTTGCTAAGTTGCTTTACTCAAAACTATAACATTATGTTTGAATTAAAGTCATCAGAGGGCTGATACCTACCCTGCACACACTATACAACATACAAGTAGATATAAATGTGTCTGTAATAGTGTTTTTGACTATGTATTATGCCATCATATATGCCTTCATTGTAAAGTCATTCATGCCACTCAATCACAAATATTTTGCTGATCAGTATATGCTTTAGATCTTGACTTCTTGGTTGCTGAGGGATGCAAAAAAAAGTGTTTTTTGTTGTTTGTTTGGACCATGTCTTTCTTGACCTTTGCCCTTTGGCCAACTCCAAAATCTAAACTTCTCCAGATATCTATCCAAGTAATATTCCCACCGAGTTTGATCCATTTTGGTTTGTTGGTTGTTGCAATATTAAAAAAACAAAAACAAGGTGGTTTTTGTACCACGTTTCCCTTTGGCCAAACTACTCCAAATTCTAATTACCGCCACTGTGTAGAATGTGGCTACAACTAACAATTTCATAATTGATTCATTGGTTGATTTTTTTCTCTATTAAAATGTTTTCCAGAACCCAAGATGATGCCTTCAAATGTCTTGTTTTGCCTACAGCCCAAAGACTTCATGCTTATAAAAGAAAAATGCGTCATCAGAGTCGTTTAATGGTCAACTAAATGTAGTGGAACAAAAAGTATAAGTAATATTTGTAGAATACAGTAGAAGCTCAAAGTACTGCACAGTACGTGAGTAAATGAACTTCCCGCACTGGCAGTGCTGAGTGTAAATACGTGTTGTTATTCCTGCACACTGAGAAAGCTGTGGGCCGATGTTTTGTGCAGCGAGGAGCGGCTGAGTGTGTTCTTGGAGAAGATTCGACAGGAAATGCCAAAAGCACATCTGGAACTCTTACATTCAGGAAGTGTGAGCGTGACAGCAGAGGCCTCCAGGGCTCAGGTCCCGCCTGCCCACAATCCACTGCTCCCTTTTCTTGGCCGTGACTACAGCTGCTGCATTTGAGCTGGTTTTTCAAACACGACACGACTTCCAGCGCCAAAGAAAGTGAAGCAACGAGACATCGTGTTCTGTAGCAATCTGTGATGTGGGAATGTGGGTATTTGTAAACGGAGTCTGTGTGTGACCAGCAAACGTCTGATAGTTCTAACAAAAGCATTTCAAAATAGCTTGTTTCTATTTTTCCCAACAGATGGCGTTCTTGTGCAATATATTAACATGGCTGCAGATAACATCAATGTGACAGTGTAAAGAAAATTTACAATATAGAATTTGCTAAAGAAAAACAAAAAAAACAAAAAGGCACAATTTTAATATATTTTTTAAATTAATGGCGTAAATAATGTTTAAAACAAAGTAAAGTGTAAACATTTTAAAGCAGATTTTATTGTGATATAACTAAAAGTTAATTATTTAATAATAAATCTATACAAGTGTAATTTTAATGTCATTCCTCAAAGGTTAGGTGTTCAATAATAAATAATACATAAATATAAACTAAGTGCAATTTTAATGTCATATTTAAAAGTAAGAAATTATGTTAATAATGCTCAACATTTTAAAGGCGATTATGACATAATAAATAATAAATTATGAATTGAGAAATAAATCAAGTGTCAAATAATTTGTTAAAGCAATGGGGCCTTTCAAATTTCACAAAACAGAGAACATTTAGTTTCTACGGGAATCCAAGCATTATAAGGTAAGTTTATTTTTGTAACATGCTACAAAATTACAGCTCATTTACATGGAAGGAAATTCTATTGTGAATGTTGTCTTTTCCTTCATCACCATCATCCACACTTAACTACAGGAGTGTGATGTTTTGAGATTACCTGTCTATCTTACACTAACATCCATAAGATTTCTTGTAAATCAGATCCAAATCTACCAAATGTTGCTCACAGCATCCAATCCCTTAAATTTCTCCTCCTCAGGGGTTGAAATTCTGAATTGTTTCCAGACAGCATAAAGTTTGATCATAATGGCAATATCATATTATGAATGCCTCATCTCAATGCTAAGGAATAAAATTATAGTACTGCCAAAGAAAATTCTTTTATGACTTAAAGCTTAAAAAAAACCCAGTGACACTATACCTTTAATTAACATACAACACCACTGTAGCCACTGATAACTACAAAAACTACAGTTACATCAAAAACCTTTTAGAGTCCTTTCTCCTATAGGGGGAGCTATTGTCCTTCACTCTCCTCAACTGTTGGCTCAAGGGCCTCATTTTAATTTTGATTCGTGTTACCATTCAAAGCATTCAGAATAATTAAAAAATACATCTTGCATTATATGTGTGGTGCAAACCTGATTATATGATGCATTTTTTTTTAACTTTGTGAAAAACTGAGACTGTACAATAAGATTTTCAACAGCATCTGTCAGTTGACTGCACATTTGTGATGTTCTTAAACTCACAATCAGGAATTGAGAGTTCTTACATCATCATTGCGATCGAGTTGTTGCACAAGCAAGGCAATGTTGGAGAAGAAGAATTATTTTGGGCATTGATTCAGTCATCAAATACCATATGATTCATGGTGTTGGAGCTGCTTATCAATCAATCAATCAATCAGTTTTATTTATATAGCGCCAAATCACAACAAACAGTTGCCCCAAGGCGCTTTATATTGTAAGGCAAGGCCATACAATAATTACGTAAAAACCCCAACGGTCAAAACGACCCCCTGTGAGCAAGCACTTGGTGACAGTGGGAAGGAAAAACTCCCTTTTAACAGGAAGAAACCTCCAGCAGAACCAGGCTCAGGAAGGGGCACTCTTCTGCTGGGACTGGTTGGGGCTGAGGGGAGAGAAACAGGAAAAAGACATGCTGTGGAGGGGAGCAGAGATCAATCACTAATGATTAAATGCAGAGTGGTGCATACAGAGCAAAAAGAGAAAGAAACATTCAGTGCATCATGGGAACCCCCCAGCAGTCTAAGTCTATAGCAGCATAACTAAGGGATGGTTCAGGGTCACCTGATCCAGCCCTAACTATAAGCTTTAGCAAAAAGGAAAGTTTTAAGCCTAATCTTAAAAGTAGAGAGGGTGTCTGTCTCCCTGATCTGAATTGGGAGCTGGTTCCACAGGAGAAGAGCCTGAAAGCTGAAGGCTCTGCCTCCCATTCTACTCTTACAAACCCTAGGAACTACAAGTAAGCCTGCAGCCTGAGAACGAAGCGCTCTATTGGGGTGATATGGTACTATGAGGTCCCTAAGATAAGATGGGACCTGATTATTCAAAACCTTATAAGTAAGAAGAAGAATTTTAAATTCTATTCTAGAATTAACAGGAAGCCAATGAAAAGAGGCCAATATGGGTGAGATATGCTCTCTCATTCTAGTCCCCGTTAGTACTCTAGCTGCAGCATTTTGAATTAACTGAAGGCTTTTCAGGGAACTTTTAGGACAACCTGATAATAATGAATTACAAAAGTCCAGCCTAGAGGAAATAAATACATGAATTAGTTTGTCAGCATCACTCTGAGACAAGACCTTTCTAATTTTAGAGATATTGCGTAAATGCAAAAAAGCAGTCCTACATATTTGTTTAATATGCGCTTTGAATGACATATCCTGATCAAAAATGACTCCAAGATTTCTCACAGTATTACTAGAGGTCAGGGTAATGCCATCCAGAGTAAGGATCTGGTTAGACACCATGTTTCTAAGATTTGTGGGGCCAAGTACAATAACTTCAGTTTTATCTGAGTTTAAAAGCAGGAAATTAGAGGTCATCCATGTCTTTATGTCTGTAAGACAATCCTGCAGTTTAGCTAATTAGTGTGTGTCCTCTGGCTTCATGGATAGATAAAGCTGGGTATCATCTGCGTAACAATGAAAATTTAAGCAATGCCGTCTAATAATACTGCCTAAGGGAAGCATGTATAAAGTGAATAAAATTGGTCCTAGCACAGAACCTTGTGGAACTCCATAATTAACCTTAGTCTGTGAAGAAGATTCCCCATTTACATGAACAAATTGTAATCTATTAGATAAATATGATTCAAACCACCGCAGCGCAGTGCCTTTAATACCTATGGCATGCTCTAATCTCTGTAATAAAATTTTATGGTCAACAGTATCAAAAGCAGCACTGAGGTCTAACAGAACACGCACAGAGATGAGTCCACTGTCTGAGGCCATAAGAAGATCATTTGTAACCTTCACTAATGCTGTTTCTGTACTATGATGAATTCTAAACCCGGACTGAAACTCTTCAAATAGACCATTCCTCTGCAGATGATCAGTTAGCTGTTTTACAACTACCCTTTCAAGAATTTTTGAGAGAAAAGGAAGGTTGGAGATTGGCCTATAATTAGCTAAGATAGCTGGGTCAGGTGATGGCTTTTTAAGTAATGGTTTAATTACTGCCACCTTAAAAGCCTGTGGTACATAGCCAACTAATAAAGATAGATTGATCATATTTAAGATCGAAGCATTAAATAATGGTAGGGCTTCCTTGAGCAGCCTGGTATGTGTCAAGACTTTTTCCAACATGACAGCCAGCACAAATATGTAGTTAATAAGTGGTTATTGATACAGTACCATATTCCACCACTTCATATGGCATCTGATAACAAACAGCTGTGATCATATGTTATCACGAGATAAAGAAAGACATCAAAGGCAGCAAAGCTGTACAGGAGGTAAATTTAGGATTAGGTCAAGGTAAGAGCATGAGGGGGGCCGTGATCAAATCAATGCAAAACATTTAAAAGTTCCTTAAAATTAAAAAAAGAAAGAAAAAATACCAACTCCAGCACCTCTGTGACCCTTAACTGGAGTAAGCGGGTATAGAAAATGGATGGATGGATGATGGTCCAGGAGTGGAAACAGAAGATTCATCTCAAAATACTCTCAAAGCTTCATTTTAAAATAAGACAGTGTTGAAACCAAGTCATAAGTACCATCATATTAAATAATAAAGAATACTTAAATGTTAGATTACACAACATTAAACGATTTTGATTAAGCGCTTGTCTGAGTCTATGAGGGTTAGAATTGTGCATGAACCCTGACCTTGCATGGGTAGCTTAAATAATGGGTGACATGGGGAACAAACTGGTACAATTTTTTTTAAAAGTTAAACTGAAAATTACCCCCAAAATAGCCGGCTGTAGGTATGACCAGGCAGATTCAAATTTCCAGTCCTGTATATATGTTGGCCATCTCTGTTTATTTAATCCCTTTCTACAGCACACTCAGCACAGCACACTCAGAAAAACAACAACATGCTTAGGCTGAGGCTGTAGGTATGACCAGGCAGATTCAAATTTCCAGCCCTGTATATATGTTGGCCATCTCTGTTTATTTAATCCCTTTCTGCAGCACACTCAGCAAAACAACAACATGCTTAGGCTGAGGCTGTAGGTATGACCAGGCAGATTCAAATTTCCAGCCCTGTATATGTGTTGGCCATCTCTGTTGATTTAATCCCTTTCTTCAGCTACTTTATGTTCTCAACTGTTAAGCACCTGACTGTCCTGTACAACCCAGTTTTCCTTCCTGTCTGAATACATTCATTTTATGTTTGTAAAATTGTAATGTAAAAACAGTGAAATACACCACTACCTCAATTTTGATTCATTGATTTTTACATTTACTGTTACCTACCTTTTGTGTGTAATTTTGTTATAAATTTGATTGCAAAACAAAGTCTACATGAAGGACTTCAAATGTGTTTGTCTTTTAGCCAAGTATTTCCACTTAGTTTGGGGAGTCCACCTCTTATAGTTCTGCTGAACAAACTTTAGCCCATTAACTATTATAAGTCATCAGCATAACAAAAACAAATGCTGGGCACTTGTTTTGATTAAAATGATTGGCATTTGGCTTATGTCTAAAACAGGTTAACCCGGGCAGCGCCGGGTACCCCAGCTAGTTATTATTATATTTTTTACTTTTGTTGTTGTTGTTGTTTTATCCTAATGAAACATTCCCAGATTGTTTGGCTGCAGAATCTGCACTCTGAGTGCCCGTCTCGTTGTCGCAACCTTTCTTATTACAAATTCGCGTATTTCTGTAATATTATTATTATTTAACTCGTCTCGAGCACAAGCGCAGTGCACGGCTGCAGCGCACGCCGTTGCACACCACAAAGTGTCCCGAAGCAGCCGCGGCACCTTCTCCCCGGCGGCTCCGACAAAAGCTGAATCAACACCTGCGGGGCCAAACTTCAAAGCTGCCTTATGCATGCAATCAAAGGGACCAGCGCGAGCAAACAGATTTTTCAGAAGAGCAATTTTACCGGTTGACGTAAGAGGTGGGTCTGGTTGTCTTGGCAACCAATTGGCACTGAAGTGTGGAGCGGCTCCGAGGCCCCGCCCCCTGTACAAATACCCCCATGGCTTTGACGTCAATAGACGTCAACCGGGGAACATGATGCCTCTGTGCGAGAGAACTCGTGCGGCTGACAGAGGCACCTCCATCTGAAACATTAGAGCTCCATTGTTCCGGGCACGGCGGTGTGACAGCCCGCGGGCTCGGCTCATGGCCTCTTTCGTGGCTCGGCGGCGACACGCACCTGAACTTTGTGTGTTTTTCATGGACGCGCTCCGAGCGGCGGCGGCGGCAGCGGCCGGTTTGTTTTCCTTTCGTCTTTATCTGAAGCCGCTCCAGTCTACTGTGTGACACCCCCCGCCCCCCCCCCTCCCCTCGCTGCTTCGTCTGGCTGCCTCCTGCTCTCTCAGTCCCGTTCAGAACAGCATGGTCATGGCTGACGGGGTCCAGAAACCGCTTATCCGGGGTCCGGTTCGAGTGGGCTTCTACGACATCGAGCGCACTTTAGGGAAGGGGAACTTCGCCGTGGTGAAGCTGGCCCGACACCGGATAACCAAGACCGAGGTGAGCGGCAGTTAGCCTGTAAGCTAACTTAGGCTACTTGTTCAGCTGAGTTATATAAGTTTTATGACACCCCGGATCTTCACAGCCGGCGGGGAAATGTTGTCCACGCGCCGTGCACGCTTTGGGTCAGTGCCGGGACCGGTACCGGACACAAGTCATGCAGGTTCACGGCAGAGTTAACGTCCCGGTGCTGAGCCCCCGACACTGGACTGGACAGCAGAGCTGAAAGCACACCTGTGGTGACCTGCAGGTTGTGTCATCCAGTGGGGGCAAAAGGTTGTCAGGGTTTAGATCAAATCGCATTTCGGTTCTGCATAGCAGTACAGCATGGGGTCACTTCTCATCTATGAGCTCCATGAGTGAGGATGGAGAGCTGAAAGACAGCACAATAATCAGGACATGCTGATGACTTTATGTTGTTGTTGTTGTTGTTGTGCTTTGGGCTGCCACCAGTTTGTTTATTCGGGGTCACCACAGTGGATGTGGTATAGATCCACATTGGGATTTGGCACAACTTTTACAGTGGATGCCAGCCCAGTCTCACTTTTTTTTTTCGTGATACCATCACGAAAATTCTCAAGGTAGGTCGACATCCAGCAGCGCCCCCTGATGGTTGTTTTTCACTCTGTGAAAACATTGCCGAAGTCAGTACAAATACATACAATTTGGTCACTTTTCAAAGCCGTGAAATGAGCCATTGTCCGTTAAACTGGCTTTATTGAGGACTCCAACCCCAACTTGGTGAATCAATCATCATTTTAGACCCTTCTAGACCTTCATCTGGCCAACAAAACAAGCCAGACACAATACAAAACCAGCTGACTACAATTGAAAAGCATGCAGCCGGAGCACGTTTTCACTGAGTGACCAGTCGCACGTGTGTGTGGAAGTACGAATTCTCGCCGGTAGTGACGTATACCAGACCGAGAGAATGTAATACATTATACATGTTCACCCTTTGCTCACTAGTAATTTGAATCCTAACCCATTAATCCCCAACCTGGGTCACCCTCAATTTGTGATACCATCATGAAGTTATTCAATTTCCTGTCAGTATCATGAATGAATAGCTTAAATCACTTTTGTTGTGACTCCATCATGAACTTGCCATAAGATCGAGCTGTCCTGATGCAACTCCAGTTCTACCTGGAGAAACACATACAGACAGCCCCCTGGTCTTCCTAAGTGTTCTCTCAGCCATACCTATCAGGACCGACTCCACTTCACTTCTGATATGACAGGATCAAGTGTACACTCGGGCTGCAAGAAATGATTATTTTCATGATCAATTAATCGATTACCTATTATCTTTGTATTCAGTGGCTTCACATCTCAACATCACAAGATGTTCATTGTGACAATTAGAGATGCTGTGTATAGTGTACATAATTAGGCTAGCCTGAAATAAATATATTTGTAATTAGGTCATCAATTAAATATTTTCTTGATTAGCTGATTTGCTGTTGGGTCCATAAAATGTAAAAAAAAAGAAAAAAAAAAAAAGGGTATAAGAATAAATTGAATCTGAATCTAGGTGTGCAGCAACCCCCCGCTAAAACAGCAATAGTTTATGCACTATACATGTGTTGTGCAGTTTGTGAATCTGAACTGTTCCAGAATTGGATGTGTGCCATATCATGGTGTACAAAACTGTGGTCTGGAAGTGAAATTAATGTTCAGATTTCCAAAGTTTTCAAGCTTTTCTGAAAATTAAAAGAATCTAACAGATTTCAGTGTATTTAACCATCACCTTTGTTTTGTTTTGTTTTTTGTTTTGTTTTGTTTGTTTTTTTTTTTTTTGAGAGAGACAGAGAGAGAGGACAAGACTCAGTAGCCTTTAAATGGCTACGGGGAGTGTTGCTTTCCATAGCTGGCAATCAATTCGCCCTATTGAGGTTTCAAATCTTGCAAAATCTCAGAGAGGTGGCTTTCATTGTGAAATGTGTATGTGTGTGTATATATATATATATATATATATATATATATATATATATCACACCCATATACGCAACAAAAATATAAACGCAACACTTTTGGTTTTGCTCCCATTTTGTATGAGATGAACTCAAAGATCTAAAACTTTTTCCACATACACAATATCACCATTTCCCTCAAATATTGTTCGCAAACCAGTCGAAATCTGTGATAGTGAGCACTTCTCCTTTGCTGAGATAATCCATCCCATCTCACAGGTGTGCCATACCAAGATGCTGATTAGACACCATGATTAGTGCACAGGTGTGCCTTAGACTGTCCACAATAAAAGGCCACTTTGAAAGGTGCAGTTTTGTTTTATTGGGGGGGGGATACCAGTCAGTATCTGGTGTGACCACCATTTGCCTCATGCAGTGCAACACATCTCCTTCGCATCATCCGTGAAGAGAACACCTCTCCAACGTGCCAAACGCCAGTGAATGTGAGCATTTGCCCACTCAAGTCGGTTACGACGACGAACTGGAGTTAGGTCGAGACCTCGATGAGGACGACGAGCATGCAGATGAGCTTCCCTGAGATGGTTTCTGACAGTTTGTGCAGAAATTCTTTGGTTATGCAAACCGATTGTTTCAGCAGCTGTCCGAGTGGCTGGTCTCAGACGATCTTGGAGGTGAACATGCTGGATGTGGAGGCCCTGGGCTGGTGTGGTTACACGTGGTCTGCGGTTGTGAGGCTGGTTGGATGTACTGCCAAATTCTCTGAAACGACTTTGGAGATGGCTTATGGTAGAGAAATGAACATTCAATACACGAGCAACAGCTCTGGTTGACATTCCTGCTGTCAGCATGCCAACTGCATGCTCCCTCAAATCTTGCGACATCTGTGGCATTGTGCTGTGTGATAAAACTGCACTTTTGAGAGTGGCCTTTTATTGTGGGCAGTCTAAGGCACACATGTGCACTAATCATGGTGTCTAATCAGCATCTTGGTATGGCAAACCTGTGAGGTGGGATGGATTATCTCAGCAAAGGAGAAGTGCTCACTATCACAGATTTAGACTGGTTTGTGAACAATATTTGAGAGAAATGGTGATATTGTGTATGTGGAAAAAGTTTTAGATCTTTGAGTTCATCTCATACAAAATGGGAGCAAAACCAAAAGTGTTGCGTTTATATTTTTGTTGAGTGTACATTATAATGGTTTCACAGCCGTTTAATGGCTACGGAATCTTGTTTTTGAAACGATACTCTCATTTTCAGAACACTGCTGTGTGTACTTCTGGAAGTGTTGGTGTTTTATCAGAATTCTGATATAGTCCCAGAATATTTATTTATATATCACTCGCATACTGTGTGGAACACATTGACAAAGCCAGCGTGTTGTGACAGTCGCGTGACCTCCCAACAAACCCGTATTGCCACCTTTGGGAAAGGGCAAAACAAATAGTTCACGAGCAATGATTGGCAATTTTTCCATCTTTCAGAGGTGTAGTTACATGGATGAACATTTTTACTTGACTCAGTCAAATACTTCCTGTTGTGAGGTGCCATCACAGTCAGGTGACTTACATAGCAGACTGGTGTTGTGATCCTTACTGTGGATACATTCTTTGTTTTGCTGTACGACAGCAAATCCACTGGCTGCCTCCATGTGAAAATAAAATGCATGCCATAGGGTTTAACTATATTAAACTGAATTGTTAAGACTACTTTAGGATCTACATGGGTAATTAACGCGCTAAGTGTCCATGGTATCAGGATAACCTCGTTGTTGATATTGAATAAATATATTTTTTATTCAATTCAAATAGCCAAAATATTCCTAAGCACTGCACTGACAGAGGTAGAATATGAACCAACAATACAGGACATTCTAAGAAACGTCACAAATAAAACTAATTATAATCCTATTTGGGCTGTCATAGTTTAGTGCTGACTGGAGTAGCACCTTTCCAACTGGCCTGGAGCCATTTCTGTCTTCTTTCTAGCTCAGCTGCCTTGCTCGTGGATCAGTTTGGAAATGCCACAAACCTGCCTTCAGAGACATTTTGAACTCTATCTATGTATGTATATGTATCTGTATGTATATATAATATACGTGTGTGTGCAGTATATGTGGATTTTTTTTTTTTTTACCTTCATTGCTGGATGCTGTGGCACAAAGTGCATTGTGGTAGAGTTTGCCGACCTGTCAGTTTGTCACGGTGATTTATTTATTAATGTAATTAAGCAAAATGCTGTGAACACTTCAGGCAGCATGTGGAAACTAGATCCTCAGGTTAATTGTTCAATATTTAAAGTAATGTTCTATGTTTTTTACTTTTGTGTCAGTTGATACCTATGTGAGGAAACCTGACAGAAATGTATTGTGATTTGATTTCCACTGAACCATGAGGGAGCCGTTTACACCTACCCTCTACCTAATACAACATAAAGACACAAAAGTAAGAAAGATAAAAATTTAAACATAAGACCAAGATGAACAGCACTGGTGTTGCAGTGTGTATCCTCTGCACGTACACAATACTAATACAATAACATGCTTTTGTAGGGCGGTATGCATTTTCAGAGGCCCGACATTCACGCGTATTTGCCCGAGTTAGACGAGGGCGAATAGCAGTGAACGGAGGGACGCAGAAAATGCATGCCGCATGACAACAGCATGTTATTTGCATTATTATCACTTTTTACTGAGATACACAACACGCGTACATAAAGAGTTGGCTGACTTAACTTCTGCCGCCTGGTGCGTGCGCTGCTGTTGAAATTCAGCAGTGCGTCCTCATCAAGCTGGCTGCTTTAGCTGCTGTTCATTGTCGACCTTTCTATGAGAAAATCATCCGGAATATCCATATTGGGACCAAAACACACTTCTCGCCTTTTAATCTTTTCCTCTGCGGACAGTTTTTTTTTTTTCCTTCCCCTCTGCTGACAGTTCTTGGGCTGCGTGCGCACTATGACGTCATTTGTTTACGCACAGTGGGCGGGTATAGCCAGATACCGTCGACGTAAATCTGCGATACCGGCCTAGCAACGCCCCAGTAAAGTAATAATAATGCCCTGTATAGTATTTTGGGGTATGCCATTGTCTGCCTGGTGGTTCCCATCCAGCACACAAGGTGGTTCCGTGGTGTGGTGGATGCGTTCATGATACCAGCGCATGCTCCCAGATGTGACTGCACTGTAATAATGTCAATCATACCATTTGATTTCAAATGATAGCCTGATTGATGCCAGCTTTAGTCTTTCTAGCCCTATTGGATGCATAGATATCTTGGAAGATGTTCTTCAACCTTGATCAATGATTAATATGCTGCAGAAGTCTTCCAGGTTTGGTGAAACTCTGCTAACCCCCCCCTTTGTACATATACATGAGTGACCTGGGCAATTTGAACAATCAATCCACAGGGGAGGGTGGTATGTGTGTTCCTCAAGCACGGGTCCTCTACCAGAGGAATGGGAGTTTGAGGGCTCATGTGTTGACTCATGTGCCTACTCAACTTGGCTGCTATGATGCCTGATAGGAGCGTTGGCTCCTATTGCCCGGTAGTTTGAGTGCATCATACCCTAGTGGGGGTCCTTCTTGAGCAGGATTGTTGTGCCCTGTGTTAGCCAGTCTAAATAAGGGTTCTAGGGCATTTTCTCCCAGTCCTTTCCCTCTTACCCCCCCCCCCCCCCCCCACTCCTGTGCATGTTGTTTTCTTTTGTACTACATTGCATTTACCTTTCAAAACTGTACATATGACAGTGAATATGACCAAAACATATTCCTGCCTTACTCTGACTTTATTTGTAGTAACTAAATATTTACAAAACAAACTTGAAAAATTGACATTACTGTTTGATAATTACAATTAACTAGCAACAATGTGACCTTTACAAAACTTTCACCATTAGCTTGTTCAGCCAGTAGGTGTGGATCATATCAAGCGCTGTCCATCTCTTCATCTGTGAGACTTGCTGTTGGATGTCTGCCTTTGTGATGTTGGTTGGTTCTTGTTCTGGGAGGTGGCTGTGGTCTGCTCTTAGGTCCACTAGCCACTTGGCATTGGTGTTGTGTAATGCTTCTTTCTCCCGGATGTTCTTCCAGTATTGCTCAGTCTCAGTTCTGGGTGGGTCTGTTCTTGTATTACTGTTTACCCATTTCAGCTGGGAGTACACCCTGGATGGGTTATTGGTGCACTGCTTCTCTGGTGTATCGCTTCAGCTGAGTAGCCAGAGCTGTGAGCCTTTTTTGGCAGTTTCCAGGGCCTCAGTTATGTTGTACCGCTTATCTATCCAGGATCTGTCCTCTGCATTTAACCCATCCTCATTATGGTGGGACACAGTCCAACCACTAGCAGCAGTGGGCAGCCACAGTCCGGGGACCAACTCCAGATGTAGACATGCTGCCTTGGTCAGGGGCAGAGAAAGGAGCAGACCCTAAATAAGCATGTTTTTGATTGTGGGAGGAAACCCGGAGTGCCTGGAGGAAACCCACACAGACACGGGGAGAACATGCAAACTTGACACAGAAAGGGCAGGAAGCGATCCCACAACCTTCTTGCTGTGAGGCAACAGTGCTAACCACTAAGCCACCATGAGAGGACAAGCGAGAACAAGAGCAACTTGCATTTTGTATAGTTGTAGGCAGTCAAACAATGGTGTGTTTTTTTAATAATTAATTTTAAAAATTAATGTACTAATTGATTATTGAAAATCAGTCTTTTACTATATGTAACCTCTTTAATGTCATAGAAAATAGATAAAAAAAATTTACCAATAGGAACCTTAACAGACAAAATGACAGTGGGGGGGAAAAAAGCTTCTGTTCAGGCAGTATTTTGAAATTGATGCTGTTCTGGATAAGTGTTATTTTAGCTCTTGACGGCAGAATTTGCAGTAATGCTGGTGTAAACCTCCCAGTATTAAACCCACTGTGTCTCAGGTTCATAGCATGGGTTGGGGTCCCATTATATAATCGAAATAATATGATTTCGTAGCTTCATGTGCCAGTCCTGCTGCTAAGAGTGTTTTGAGCGCCGGGACGTGCCTGACCCAGTGCTGCAATTGAAAAGCAAAGTGTTGAGCACGCACGCAGGCAGAAAGCGATGCACTGCCACTGCTCTTTGCACGGTTCTTTGCTTTAATATTACAGACCTATGACGCAGTACAGTCGGGCCACAACGGCATAGTTTTGGTTTCATGTCAACCCTCTTCAGAGAAGCTTTCCTTGTCCAGTGCCGCTGATTGCTGTGACTTTGTGATGACTGAGACGCAGCAGTTTTGTATGAACCATGGTTAGTCTGTGTGTGAAAAAGCCTGTGAGCCAGAAAGTGGGAGCAACAGACAAACAGATCCACATACATGTGGTGGGGGGGAATACATTTGCACTTTGAACTTTGATCTTTTTTTTTTTTTTTTTTTTTTTGAATAAACACATGAAGTCATACTTTACAGAAAAACAAAGATTTCTGTGACCTGTGGCAGGTTTTGTGAGCCATAACCAAGAAGATTTCATCAAGAAGCTTATGTTTTGATCTGTGTTGATTTGTTTGCCATTTTTGTAATGGAAGATTACTTAGACACGAGTGAATCCTTTTTTTAAGAAAATTAACAGGAAGCGCTCATGAAAATTTTGATGAGCAGATGATCAAGGAAGTCATAATTTGTAAATATGACAAAAGAGACCAGCATAGCCAGCGGTGTAGACAGAACCGATCTGTAAGGCCATTACAAAGGGGTGTGCCATATGACCTAAAACTAATATCACAGTATTTTTCAACTTTTTGGACAGTGACTGTATATGGTCTTTTAGGGACCATAATGCAACGCACGTAATAGTTTCAATCCATTCCGGTAACATAAAATTAACAATGTTTTAGCATAAAATGTAAGTGTTGAAAGACCAGTACTTGCAAAAAGAGACGGGGGGAAATCACTTAGAGGTTTTTTGATGTCAGTAAATCTTATGAATGAACTCAGTGAACTGAATTACTGTATTTTAAGTTGCATTACTCCAAAAATACCTCTTTAGAGAATAAAAATGTGTATAAGTCGCACCGGAGTATAAGTCACATTTATCACTTCATGCAAGAAGAAGCAAAATTGATTTAATCACCATATTTATAAGGCACACATGGCGTTAAGGAGCACAGCTAACGTGCTAATTAATGTCAACATAAGGGCACAAAATGTGAGTAATCTGCTTCTTTCAGCTACTGAAGAGACGATCATATGCGAGATGAACGTGCCACACAATGAAACG
Organism: Thalassophryne amazonica; assembly: GCF_902500255.1. Lineage (NCBI taxonomy): Eukaryota > Metazoa > Chordata > Actinopteri > Batrachoidiformes > Batrachoididae > Thalassophryne > Thalassophryne amazonica. The sequence continues at coordinate 30,135,388 of NC_047106.1, forward strand.
TTTGAAAACCCAGTGTATCATTTATATATCTAAAATATTTACAACATTGATTGTAAATATGACATATTTACAATCAAACATATGATTGTCTTTTCGGTGGCTTAAAGCGCAAAATGCGTCTTTAAGCCACCGAAAAGACAATCATATGTTAGGGGAACATACCACGTAATTTCAACTCCTTTTTTTTTAAAGTAATTTATAAAATAAACTCGTTATTAATTGGCAGAAGGTACAGACCGGCAGACCACTTTGTGGGTGGTTTCTCCCTCTGATCACAAAACGGGGTCCAAAGGACAGACTGCTTTGAGTCTCCACAGTCAGCTGTTTGGGACTTTTCATCTACCCCGTTTAACGGTGGATTATCTCACAGACGTTTTCCAGCCCAGTGCCTATCTCTGTTGGATTCTATGTGAAATATTTCCCAAAGTGGCAGAGCGGTCCAACGCAAACTTGCAGTAAATTCAGTTTTAAATCAGCTCTCGGTGCATTTATCTGTTTAGTGCTCACTTTGTGGAAATGCACATTTATTCATTTGCACTGTAAAAATGTACACACACAGACAAGAACATCTGTTTGTGTACGCTGTAACAACACACACAGACATGAGTGCCTGTTCCTGTGCATTTTTACGCAGCAGTTCTCTGTATCATTAATGAATGAATGAATGAATTTATTTGGCACACAAACTCAACAGTAACAAAAAAAACTGATACACAAGACAATTCCACCGTGACATGTGTGACCAAAAGGGGGTGAGCAAAAGCAAAGCTTATAAACGCCCACCCCTTACATACATACAAACATACATATATACTCATTACCAACCCCCAGAGCAAGCACACAGGCGACAGTGGTAAGGAAAGACTCCCTCCGATGTATTGAGGAAGAAACCTCAAGCAGACCAGACTCTAAGGCAGGGGTAGGCAACCTGTTCCAGAAAGAACCATGAGGGTGCAGGTTTTCTTTGCAGCCACTGACTCCACCAGGTGATTTCACTGATTAACTGATTCCATCTGCTCAAAGTGATATTAATCAGTAAAATCACCTGGTGGAGTCAGTGGCTGCAAAGAAAACCTGCACCCTCATGGCTCTTTCTGGAACAGGTTGCCTACCCCTGCTCTAAGGAGTGACCCTCTGCTTGGGCCATGCTACAAACACATTTAACACAACACAAAGTCAAGTCCCGTCATCATAAACATCTCTAGTGTAGATACATACATACCTACATACATATGCAATGCATGTGATTTTATACTACATATTTACAAGATAGAAAAACAAGTGCACACAACTAAACAGTGATCAACAAAACATCCTAACTCTCAACACCCTTCCTCCTCCTTGTACCTACAAAAAAACCATGTACCTATACCGCTGCTTAAACTGGTTCATGCTTGGACATTGCTTGAGCTCCACCCTCAATCTGTTCTACATCCTCACTCCACAAACAGAAATACAAAAACCTTTTTAATGTTGTACGTGCCCACTGATGTTTTAAGTTAAACTCCCCCCTCAGATTATAATCCCCTACTGTTATGTGCAGACGCGAGTTGAGGAGCGCGACCAGCGTCTGACTGAACCCAGCGCTAAAATAACCAGAAAGCGGTTCCAAAAACAAAACATTTATTTCCCTTCTGTGCAATAACTGTGTACAACATAAATGTGCGGTTTGTCTGGCGAGGTGAAGGACGGCGCGCTCTCCAGCGCCCAAATGGATCGAAGCCCGACGCTTCTGGACCCAGACTCACCGCCGAACACCCCCCAGGTGGATACGACAAACTGACTCTGTGAAGGATGGAAGAGGTGAGGTAAGTCAACAGCTACAACAAATATCCTTCAAAGGCACACGCTATCAGCAACACATTCAGGTCTGAATTTAAGCTTTATGTAAATGAGCAGCTTCTCACAACAGGTGGAGGATCATCATTCCGTACGCCACGGCAGTGAGAAGCGAGCTGCACAATTCTCATCAATGTTCAAATATACTGCGTAACAAAATACCAAATTACTGTTAACACTTATTCAGACAATCATCACCTGTGATGTGTGCTGACAGCATGTGTCCCTCACCCGTCCTCCTTCACAGGCACGATGTGTCAAACCCAGGCGCGCTCCTCAGCGTCTCACAAACGAACGTCACAAGGTCGAGTTCCCGGCAATTCTGCACCACTCATGGCTTAAATGCAGAACGCCATCTCATTATCTGCTTCAGCTGAAAGTCTTTAAGTTTACACGTGAGCATCATCCACAGGTGCAGCTAATAATGCTGATGAGGGTGAAGGACTCTTCTGCCAGCACCGTCTCCACAGACAAAAACCAGTTTGCATACCACCTGGAGAGCAAAGAAAAGAAAACAACACCAAAATGTCCAGCCAAACCCCCCAACACACAACAGCTACTCTATTAAAGAACATTTGTTTTTAATATTTCCAGGAAGTAAATTGTTTATTGCTTTATACACAATTTGTACTGATTGAAAGTGAACCAGATCAGTAAATTTTAAAATTTTTGATTTTAAGAATAGTGAATTTGTGTGGTCTTTATAACCAGTATTATGAATTATTATAGCTCTTTTCTGCAGTATAAATAATGGTTGCGTTGTACATTTATAATTATTGCCCAAGACCTCTGCACAATAGTGTAAATATGGTAAGATCAGTGAGCAATAGACAATGTGGAGTGAGTTGTGGTCCAGAATGTATTTAGAACTGAAATGCTTCTTGACTTTTTGCTCTGTATGTTTTATATGAGCCTTCCAGTTTATTTTATCATCAATTATCACCTCAAGAAACTTAGTTTCATATACTCTTTCAATATCCACCCCCCGTACTTGTAACTGTACTTGTATGTCTTTATTGCAATTGCCATATAACATATATTTTGTTTTACTTAAGTTTAATGATAATTTATTTCTGTCAAACCACATTTTCAGCTTTCCCATTTCTGTAGTGATGTTCCTTAGTAGTTTCTGCAAATCCCCCCCAGAACAAAAAATACTTGTCATCTGCAAATAATACTAATTTTAATATCTTGGACACATTAAAAATATCATTTATATAAAGTAAAAAGAGTGTCGGACCCAATACTGACCCCTGTGGGACATCACAAGCAATGTCCAAGCATGATGATGTATATTCCCCCAACTTCACAAATAGTTTTCTGTTACTCAAATAACTTCTCACCCAGTGCAGCACTAATCCCCTGATCCCATACCGTTCAAGTTTATTGATTAATATTTCATGATTGATTGTGTCGAAAGCTTTTTTAAGGTCTATGAATGTTCCAACTGAATGTAATTTATGATCTATGGCATTTGTGATCTCCTCAACTGATTCTGTTAATGCCAGTGATGTTGAACTACGAGGTTTATTAGAAAACTAACCGGCAGTTTTATAAAAAAAAAAAACTATATGGATTTGAATCACGTGCGATTACACCAGACTTGCTTGAACCCTCGTGCGCATGTGTGAGTTTTTTCACGCGTGTTGGTGACGTCATTCGCCTGTGGGCAGGCTATGAGTGAGCACTGGTCCAGCCCTCTCGGCTGAAATCCTTTGTCTGAGACGCTGCTGGAGACGGCGCCCGTTGCTTTATCAAAAATTTTTCAGGGCCTGTGAGGGATATCCGAGTGGACACTATTCGAGAAATTCTGCTGGTTTTCGGTGAAAAGTTTAACAGCTGATGAGAGGTTGTGGAGTTTCTTTCGCTTTAAGGACAGCTCACAAAGTGGATCGGCGCGGCGTGGTCAGAGGTGGCGTCCGTCTGGCTGTTTCGAGCTGAAAACTTCCTAATTTAAGGCTCTGTTCACCCAGGACGTTGTCAGAGAACAGAGAAGTTTCAGAAGAAGTCGGCATGAGGCGTTTATGCGGACATTCCACTGTTAAAGGAGATTTTGTAATGAAAGAACGTGCTGGCAAATTCGCCGAGTCGGTTCCGTGACGACGACGCAAATCCGTCCGCGCCGTGACAGGAAAAACACCTCCGTGTTGAAAACCATTTGTAAAATTCAGGCGGCTTTTGATGGCTTTCAACAAGTGAGTATCTGAGAAATTGTTTAACAGCTTGGGCATGTTCCAACTTGTCCGTTAAGGTTTCCAACGGAGGTGTTTTTCCTGTCGCGACCCCCCGCGGTCGGGTCCGGCCCGACATGCAAATCTTCCCGCACGTTCTTTCATTACAAAATCTCCTTTAACAGTGGAATGTCCGCATAAACTCCTCATGCCGACTTCTTCTGAAACTTCTCTGTTCTCTGACGACGACCTGGGTGAACAGAGCCTGAAATGTGGAAGTTTTCAGCTTGAAACAGCGAGACGCCGCCGCCTCGGAGCGCAGATCGCCGTCAGGTGCCGTGGGCCATCCTTAAAGCGACACTTACACACCAAAATCTCTCATCAGCTGTTAAAATTTTTACCAAAAACCAGCTGAATTTATCGAATGGTGTCCACTCAGTTGTGCCTTACAGTTTTGAAAAATTTTTGATCAAACAAAGCAGCAGTCTCTGAGCCATTCCTAAACAATGAAAAAATCGACGAGAGGGTGGGCCACTCCTCACTCAAAGACTGCCCACAGGCGAATGACGTAACCGACAGGCATGAAAAAACTCTCGCATGCCCACGAGGGTTCAAGCATGTCTGATGTAATCACACGTGATTCAAATCCATATGGTTTTTGAAAAAAATAATAAGGTCGGATACTTTTCTAATAGACCTCGTATTTGCTCTAAATCCATATTGACTGTCAATAAGTAATTTATGTTTGTTTATAAATTTATCTAATCTATTGTTGAATAATTTTTCTAATATTTTGGAAAATTGTGGAAGCAAAGAAACAGGCCTATAATTTGTGAAGTGGTGTTTATCCCCAGTCTTATACAGCGGTACAACTTTGGCTATTTTCATTTCATTGGGAAATTTACCGGTTTGAAATTACAAATTACAAATATATGTTAATGGTTCTGAAATCCCTTCAATGACCTGTTTTACAACTATCATGTCAATTTCATTTAAATCAGTAGATGTTTTGTATTTGCAATTGTTAACAATATCTATGATTTCTTTTTCTTCCACTGCTGTGAGGAACATTAAACAGGGATTCCTCTCTATAAGATTATAATTCCAGTCCTCAGATAACAATGAATCAGGAATCTTTTCTGCCAAGTTAGGTCCAACATTTACAAAAAAATGATTAAAGCCATTAACCACCTCATCCATATTTTCCTTTCTGATATTGTTATCAATGAAATATTGAGGATAGCTCTGCTGTTTTGTACCATTTTTAATAATGCTATTTAATATATCCCATATTCCTTTGATATTATTGTTATTATTATATAATATATTACTATGGTATTCCTTCCTACATACCCTTATAATATTAGTTAACTTATTTTTATATTTCTTATATCTTTTTTCTCTCCTTAGTCCTTAGTTTTATAAATTCTTTATATAGAGTATTTTTCTTTTTACATGCATTTTGTAATCCTTTCGTCAACCATGGCCAATCTTTGAATTTTTGTTTTCTACCGTATTGTTTATTGGACAGTTTTTTTCATAGTGATGTAAATATTTTTTTTAAAAGCTCCATATGCTCTATCAACATCACCTTCACTGTATACCTCTTCCTAGTTTTGCGCCCGTAAATCATACTTCAGTGTATTCATCTTTTCCTCTGTTCGCTCTCGCCTGTATTTTAGTTTTTCCTCTGGCTGATTCCTCCAGTGGTTTCTATTCTAAACAATGAAAACTGGTAAGTGGTCACTGATGTCATTGATTAGTAATCCACTCACTGTATTGTTTTCAATATCATTGGTGAATATATTATCGATTAGGGTGGCACAATGGGATGTAATTCTACTTGGCCTAGTGATTTTTGGATATAAACTCATGCTGTACATTGTATTGATAAATTCATCTGTTATTTTATGCCTGTTTGGATTAAGCAGATTAATATTTAAGTCACCACAAATGAACACAACTTTTTGATTGGTTTTTGAGAACATTTCTCCCATCCAGTCAGTAAATGCTTCAATACTAGACCCTGGTGCTCTATATATACAGCTGACTATTACATTTTTATTTTTTCCTTCACATATTTTCAATAGTTATACATTCTAATAAGTTATCAATCACAACTGTCATATTTTATACTACTTTATAACCCATGTTCTTATTCACATACACAGCCACTCCTCCCCCACTCTTATTCTTTCTGTTTACACAGTTAAATTCATATTCATCCAGTTGAAAATCCATTCCTTTATCTGCGTTGATCCATGTTTCTGATATAGCAATTATATTGAATGGTTTTTTAAATTGATTTAAATATTCCTTGATGTTATTAAAGTTTGCATACAGACTTCTGCTGTTGAAATGAATTATTGATCATTTATTATCTGTTTTAATAGTCTGATTGAACTGTTCATCTGTGTAATAGCAACAGCTGTCATTGATGTTTGAGAAAAAATTGTCCGGATCTATTTCATGCACCAAGTCCAGTAAATTACGAGTCGTGTATTTAAATGTTGTCAATTCCAGTTTTTCATTATCAACAATTCTTTGAATTCTATCCCTCTTGTCTCCAGATGTAGATGATGTAGATGAATAAGTTCTTCCTGTCTGCGTCATGGTGCTGCGTTATGTTTGAGTCATCATACCTTATTATCCGTATTTGTCCAGTTCCTCCATGTTCCTGATTACCATTAGAAAGCACTCTTTACTATTTGATAAAGACATTTATTCATATATATTTCCTTCAACTGAGCATGTCTGCAAATTGTATGTTATGTGGAGCCAACATGAGGAAAAGCTCAAAATTGTAATACCTTTGTGATCAGATTTGCTTTAAGTGAATACAGCCTGAGGCACCAGGACACCCTGAGCCGGAGGTCGATGATCGACTTTGTAGTCGTATCATCTGACCTTCGGCCATGTGTCTTGTACACTCGACTGAAGAGAGGGGCTGAGCTGTCGACCGATCACCACCTGGTGGTGAGTTGGATCCGCTGGGAGGGGAGGAAGCCGGTCAGACCTGGCACGCCCAAACGTATCGTGAGGGTCTGCTGGGAACGACTGGCGGAACCCTCTGTCAGTGAGGTCTTTAACTCCCACCTCCGGGAGAGCTTCTCACAGATCCTGGGGGAGGTTGGAGACATGGAGTCCGAGTAGGCCATGTTCTCCACCTCCATTGTCGATGCGGCCACTTGTAGCTGTGGTCGCAAGGTCTCTGGTGCCTGTCGCGGCAGCAATCCCCTAACCCAGTGGTGGACGCCGAAAGTAAGGGATGCCGTCAAGCTGAAAAAGGAGTCCTACTTGTCTTTGTTAGTAGGTGGGACCCCGGAGACAGCTGACAGGTACCAGCAAGCCAAGTGTGCCGCAGCCCGTGGGGTCGCAGAGGCAAAAACTCGGGTCTGGGAGGAGTTCGGGGAGGCCATGGAGGAGGACTATCGGTCAGCCTGGAAGAAATTCTGGCAAACCGTCCGACGCCTCAGGAGGCGGAACCAGCTCTCCACCAGCACTGTCTATGGTGCAGATGGGGAGCTGTTGACCCTGACTGGGGATGTGTTCGGGTGGTGGAAGGAATACTTTGAGGATCTCCTCAATCCCATCGTCACGTCTTCTGAAGAGGAAGCAGAGACTGGGGACTCAGAGGCGGACTCATCCATTACCCAGGCCGAAGTCACCAAGGTGGTTAGAAAGCTCCTTGGTGGCAAGGCTCCTGGGGTGGATGAAATCCGTCCTGAGTACCTTAAGTCTCTGGATGTTGTGGGACTGTCTTGGCTGACATGCTTCTGCAACATCGCGTGGCGGTCGGGGACAATGCCTCTGGATTGGCAGACCGGGGTGGTGGTCCCTCTGTTAAAGAATGGGGACCGGAGGATGTTTTCCAACTACAGGGGGATCACACTCCTCAGCCTCCCCGGTAAGGTCTATTCCAGAGTACTGGAGAGAAGAATTCGACCAATAGTCGAACCTCGGATTCAGGAGGAGCAGTGTGGTTTTCCTTCTGGTCCTGGCACACTGGACCAGCTCTACACACTCCATTGGGTGCTCGAGTGTTCATGGGAGTTTGCCCAACTAGTCCACATGTGCTTTGTGGATCTGGAGAAGGCATTCGACCGTGTCCCTCGTAGCACCTTGTGTGGGGTGCTCCGGGAGTACTGGGTCCGGGGTCCTTTGCTAAGGGCTATCAAAAGTGCAGCAGGAGCTTGGTTCGCATTGCCAATAGTAATTCAAACTTGTTTCCAGTGTACGTTGTCCTCCGCCTGGACTGCCCTTTTTCACCGGTTCTGTTCATTATCTTTTCGGACAGAATTTCTAGGTGCAGCCAGGGTGTAGAGGGGGTCTGATTTGGGAACCACAGAATCTCGTCTCTGCTGTTTGCGGACGATGTGGTTCTGTTGGCTTCATCAAATCAGCGTGCACTGGGGCAGTTTGCAGCTGAGTGTGAAGCATCCGGGATGAGAATCAGCATCTCCAAATCCGAGGCCATGGTTCTCGACCGGAAAAAGGTTCTTTGTCCTCTTCAGGTCGGTGGAGTGTCCTTGCCTCAAGTGGAGGAGATTAAGTATCTTGGGGTCTTGTTCACGAGTGAGGGACGGATGGAGCGTGAGATTGACAGACGGCTCGGTGCAGCATCTGCAGTGATGCGGTCGCTGTATCGGACCGTCGTGGTGAAGAGAGAGCTGAGCAGGGGGGCAAAGCTCTTACAGATTTACAGATCGATCTACGTTCCGATCCTCACCTATGGTCATGAGATTTGGCTCATGAACGAAAGCGCGAGTACAAGCGGCCGAGATGAGTTTCCTCCCTCTGCAGGGTGGCTGGGCGCTCCCTTAGAGATAGGGCGAGGAGCTCGGTCACTCGGGAGGAGCTCGGAGTCGAGCCGCTGCTCCTCCACGTTGAAAGGAGCCAGTTGAGGTGGCTCAGGCATCTTTTCCGGATGCCCCCTGGACGCCTCACTGGAGATGTGTTCCGGGCACGTCCCATCAGGAGGAGGCCCCGGGGAAGACCTAGGACATGCTGGAGGGACTACGTCTCTCGGCTGGCTTGGGAACGCCTTGGGATTCCCCCGTAGGAGCTGGGGGAGGTGTGTGTGGATCGGGAGGTCTGGGCAGCTTTGCTTGAGCTGCTGCCCCCGTGACCCGACTCCGGATAAGGCGCTTTTCAGAAGCTGTTAGAGACTGGCACCTTGGACATGCCCAGCTCTCCACAATTTCTCTTATAACTCACTCGACTGGTAAGCATTGAAAGCCGAGATAGGCATGTCGCAACTTGTCCTCTAACACGCCAAAACGGAGGCGTTCTTTGTCTCGCTCGAACAGCGAATCAGTCGTGACGCACAAAACCTCCGCGCGGCTTTCCACGACAAAATCTCTTGTTAAAAGTGAAATCTGCCGGAAAATGGTTGATGTCCAGCTCTTGTGATAACCAGAGAAAGTGCACACAACGGTCCCAGCTCCACACAGCCATCCGTTTAGAAATAATCCGGTGGTTCGTGCCTGTCGTCGCGGCTCGGAGCGCAGCGCGCCGAGCGCCATTGTGGGCTGTCCTTAAAGCTGTAGTAATAGTCCTTATTCTCTGTGAAGCCCGTAAAATTTTCACCGAAAGCCAGATACATTTTTCGAATGGTTTCCAGGTGCCAGTCTCTAACAGCTTCTGAAAAAATTCTGATGGAAAAAACCCCCAAATCATTCCGCCATTTCAAGACAATAAAGATCCGACGATGGGGCGGGACCACTCCTTCCACAAGGCGTGCTCACAGACGAATGACGTCACCGACAGGCGTGGAAAAACTCACGCATGCGCACGAAGGTTCAAGCTTGTCTGACGTGAAAACCTTATGAATCAAATCCATATAGTTAAAAAAAAAAAATAAAAAGGTACGATACTTTATGGACAGACCTCATATATATCTATGTATGTATGTATCTATGTATGTGTGTGTTTATTTGAAATGGGACATTGCATATTAATGAACATAATTACATGTAAATATGGCAAATTATAGCAAGATGCTAATTTCCGTCTGTAGTCCCAGTAACACAGAAACAGACTAAGACCACACAACATACCAAAATAAATTAATCATGACAGAAAAACAATTAAAACAGAATATGCATACAAATATTTACAATTCAAAGTAACAATAATTGATAGATAGTAAGTAGCGGACAGGTGGAGGAACCAAAAGAGTTTCATGATGGGTGTTGAGGTGCAAAAGTATTGTATTAAAGTGACAAGTGCAAAGTGCTTCAGTGCCTGGTTGTAATTGCACATTGCAGTACTAGGTTGTATTGCACGATGCCCAGTACACTCATTTGCACATGCACAAGTGTAAATATTGCACAGGGTGTCATACACAAGTTTATTGTGTAAAGAATACTGAACCATTTAATAAAATAAAATACACAAAGGTATTGTGTACATATAACTGAAAAAGAAACTGGAATGGTGCCTCCACAGTTGAATTGTGTTTTAGGCTACAGATGGTTGCATGTCTGATTTGCCAGTAACCAAGCTTTCAATTGTCCTTTGAAAGTCCTGAAAGTGGTGCTCTCCCTGATTGTGACTGGGAGGTTGTTCCAAGCTTGCCCATCTTTAATGGATAACACGTTCTGACCAAAGGTGGTCATTCTATGAGTAATCTCACAGTCACCTCTTGTGTCAGATCTTGTACCATACCCTGTGAATCTTTTTATGTGTATCACTTCTTTAACAGGAGTTGGTGCTGGTCCATTTAAACATTTATATATGAAGCAGGCATATTTGAATACCTTCAGATTTTCAAAGTCTAGAAACGTATGCTTTTCCAGAACCTTACAGTGATGATAAGAGTTAGATTGTCTATCATATATCTTAACTGCTCTGTTATACAGCTGCTCTATGGATTTTAATACTGATGTGCCTGCACATGCTCAGTTAGTGAAACAGTCGGCACTGTGGAAAAAAAACATGCAAAAGAGGTACATTTTAGCTGCATTAATTGTTAGAGAGGGACATATATGTTTAAAATTTAGTAAATTAAAATTTACTGTGTTTTTGACTTTTTTTTTTTTTAATGTGTTTTTTGAAGGCCCAGGATAATTCCAAGATATTGAAATTGAGATACCAGCTCCAACTCCTCCCCGTCAAAGAACACGTTGGACCTTCCAATATCAGTGGGATGTTTGCTAAATATCATACATACTGTTTTTGTATTCAGCTGTAGGCAAGTGTCATTTAACCAGTGTTGTATATTGTGTAGCACATCTGTGAGTTTTGAGGAGATGTCTTTCACATTATTTCCGTGAGTAAAAATGACCACATCATCTGCGTAGATTTGTGCATTGAATCTTCGCACAAATCTTTAATTCCAAATTTGAATAAAAATGTTAGATTTTTGTGGAGAACCAAGTTTTTCTGGATCTAGTAAAACATGATACCTTATTTATTTATTGTTGTTCTAATAAGTCAGGCTTGTATGGTAGAGTGGCCAGACTGAAGCCACTCCTTAGTAAAAGGCACATGGCAGCTCACCTGGAGTTTGCCAAAAGGTACCTGAAGGACTCTCAGACCATGAGAAACAAATTCTCTGGTCTGATGAAACAAAGATTGAACTCTTTGATGTGAATGCCCGGCGCCATGTTTGGAGGGAACCAGGTACTGCTCATCACCTAGCCAGTACCGTCCCTACAGTGAAGCATGGTGGTGGTAGCATCATACTGTGGGGAGGCATCATTGAATCTTGACAGAAGTATACATTTCGGTGTTTCCTGTTCTACCTGAAGCCTGTGGAAATTTGTAGTGTTGTAGTTTTGGTACAGACAAAGAATGTATCATGCCAGCTGTAGCCCAGAGCCTACAGCCTATAATCGAGAACCCAGCTGCTAAATGCAGATTTTCAGTTCAGCATCTTTCTGTGCCATTAGTCCTTTCGATAGAACGAAAGCATACAAGCAGGGTGCTGTTATCAACAGTGGTTGCAGGCCACTGATTTAGCCTGTGTGATAAAGATCACCTGGCACCGGTCGGAACAACAGCACCTGCTTCAGGCCCAGAGCCAGGCTGCTCATTGCAGCAGCCAAGGTCAGCTGTTGAATCAGGCCATTAATTTTATGTGACGCCATCTGTTTTTAAAAGTTTTCCTGGGGAGAAATGTGCTGTCCTGCTGTGTCTGTCCAGATGAATGCAGTCACACGTGGAACGGAAGATCTGATATCTGTATGTGCATGTTCGATAGATGTACCTTTGTGTGTTTCTGCTGATTAGATCTGCTTTTTACAATGAAGCTCTTTTCTCGTGTGAACTCCAGGCTTTGCAAACATTGTCCTTTCTCTCTATCACGCGCGCACACACACACACACACACACACACACACACACCAGGAGCCTGCCTGTTACAGGCATGTTGTCACCCACTGAAAATTAGGGGTGTGAAACTGTGAAACCGAAAAGCCACAACATTTTACGTGTACCGAAAGATGGGCTGTGAACTTTAAAAACTGTACCAGATTTAGAGATGCTGCCTCTGTGTAAATATAAGCATGCTTTTGATAGTGGGAGGAAACCCATGCAGACACGGGGAGAATATGTAAACTCCACACAGACCGCACCCGGTGAGAACCCATCCCAGGACATTTTTGCTGTCTGACAGCAGTGGTAAGCACTAAGCCGCCGTGCTTCCCTAGGGATATTGTGTATAGTATATTCTGCATCAATACAGCAACTTGGTCTCACCTTGAATATGTCCAAGGTCACTCAAGGTCAAATTAGAAATTCTATACTGTATGTCCACATATGACTTCATATGTATGTCTGGCACTGTTGAGCCACAATAAACAGTCAAAGCTTGAATATATTTGATTGTATCCTTCAAGGTCAGATCCATGGGTATATTTTGAAAACCCACATATGACGTCCTGTGCATGTTTAACATAACCATTTAGCTAACATACACATTCAAAGTTTTAGTGACCATGATCCTTATTTTTCAGTCAAGGTCAAATCTGATTATATATTTTGAAAGTCAGCATGTGACAACCTATTTATTTCTAACCTGCCTAGTTATCAGACTGTTATCAGATACCGTACAAGCTTCTGTTTGGCTTTGTCATTTGATCAATCCTGTCCAACATTTAACCACTTTATCCTTGTCTAACACAAACCCCTCCTCTTTTTAATCCATATTGGCTCCAAACAGTTTAAGATGAACAGTTTTGATCTTGAGTTTGACTCTTTCAAGGTCACAAACGGTCATGTGACCAGAAGAAAAATTGTATGAATTCATCTTAGTTTTTAATAGTAACCAGCTCTCAAAATATTCATTATGAATGTCCCCTATATATACACATGGAGCCAAAATTGTGAAGTTGGCCTCAGTCTGTTTTTTTTTTTCCCCCCTTTTTCTTTCATTGGCTAATCTACAAAAAGTCCATTAATGTCGCTTTTCTACTTCACAAAAGTAGCACTACTCTGCACTACTTAGCTCGACTCTAGACGAGAATCAAAACCTGCCATTTTTAAATAGTCACAGCGGTATTACAGAAACCGGGTTTTTCTTTCGTTTCACAGCGAGTTTTTTTTTGTTGTTTTTGTTTTGTTTTGTTTTTTACTCGCACTGGTCCGTGGAAGAGTTGCGGACGTTGGTGTTTGGTGGCGGAGGAGAGAATACAGAGGTGAATGAAGCGAAATGAGAAAAGGCAGGATGACCGCGACTCATCCACGGCTTTGTTGGAAGCGACGGATGGTAAGTGTTTTTGTGACTTTAGTCTGTAGTTTGCTTGAAAGTACCATTTAACGTTACTTATCCCATTGGTGGGAAGCACACTTTAACAAAGATTTTGAGTCTAAACTTGTGTTAAAGTAACATCGTTGTCTCATGTATGCAGACACAGTGAACTAGCTGGCTGCTAACTAGCGAGCTAGCTAACTCCATGCTCTGCTTTAAAGTATTAACTTCTGACAGAAAAACACCTAGTCAGCAAGACAACAAACATTTACATCTAATTTAGTGCCATTACTGTAATGTTTTTTTTTTTCCAACATGTTGTGATTTTGTTGAAGAATCCAGTTCCATAAGCGAGGAGGGTTCGACCATCAATCATCACTGGTGTGTGTGTGTGTGTGTGTGTGTGTGTGTGTGTATGTATATATATATATATATGTGTATATGTATATATATATATATATATGTATATATATATATATATATATATATATAATATGAGGTCTATGATAAAAGTAACGGACATTTTTTTCAAAAACCATATGGATTTGAATCACGTGTGATTACATCAGACATGCTTGAACCCTTGTGGACATGCGAGAGTTTTTTCACGCCTGTCGGTTACGTCATTCGCCTGTGGGCAGTCTTTGAGTGAGGAGTGGCCCACCCTCTCGTCGTTTTTTCATTGTTTAGGAATGGCTCAGAGACTGCTGCTTTGTTTGATAAAAATGTTTTCAAAAACTGTAAGGCACAACTGAGTGGACACCATTCGATAAATTCAGCTGGTTTTCGTTAAAAATTTTAACGGCTGATGAGAGATTTTGGTCTGGTAGTGTCGCTTTAAGGATGGCCCACGGCGCCTGACGACGATCTGCGCTTCAAGGCGGCAGCGTCTCGCCTTTTCAAGTTGAAAACTTCCACATTTCAGGCTCTGTTGACCCAGTAAGTCGTCAGAGAACAGAGAACTTTCAGAAGAAGTCGGCATGAGGAGTTTATTCGGACATTCCATTGTTAACGGACATTTTGTAATGAAAAACGTGCGGGCAGAGTCGCATGTCTGGCCGGACCCGACTGCGGGGCGTCGCGACAGGAAAAACACCTCCGTTGAAACATGCCCAAGCTGTTAAACAATTTCTCAGTTACTCACTTGTTGAAAGCCATCAAAAGCCGCCTGAATTTTACAAATGGTTTTCAACACGGAGGTGTTTTTCCTGTCGCGGCGCACACAGATTCGCCGAGTCGTCACGGAAACGACTCTGCGAATTTGCACGCACGTCTTTCATTACAAAATGTCCTTAAACAGTGGAATGTCCGCATAAAGTCCTCATGCCGGCCTCTTCTGAATCTTCTCTGTTCTCTCACGACGTTCTGGGTGAATTAAGCCTTAAATTAGGATGTTTTCAGGTCGAAACAGGCTGACGACGGCGCCTGGAAGCGCTGCGCGACGTCCCGCTCCGTGGGAAGTCCTTACAGCGACAGAAACACCCCCTAATCTCTCATCAGCCGTTAAACTTTTCACCGAAAACCAGCTTAATTTCTCGAATAGTGTCCACTCGGATATCCCTCACAGGTCCAGAAAAAATGTTAATAAAGCAACGCGCGCCGTCCGCAGCGGCTATTCAGACAAAGAGATTCCGAAGGGCGGGGTGGAGCACTCCTCACTCAAGGCCTGCCCACAGGCAAATGATGTCACCGACACGCGTGAAAAAACTCACGGATGCGCACGAGGGTTCAAGCTTGTCTGACGTAAAAACATATGAATCAAATCAATTTATTTAAAAAAAAAAATAAAAAGGACCACTTTTTTCATTGCAGACCTCGTATATGTATGTGTGTGTGTGTATATATATATATATATATATATATATATATATATATATATATATATATATATATATATATATATATATATATATATACACGAGGTCTATTAGAAAAGTATCCGACCTTATGATTTTTTTCAAAAACCATATGGATTTGAATCACGTGTGATTGCATCAGACAAGCTTGAACCCTCGTGCGCATGCGTGAGTTTTTCCACGCCTGTCGGTTGCGTCATTCGCCTGTGAGCAGGCTTTGAGTGAGGAGTGGTCCACCCCCTCTGCGGATTTTCATTGTCAGGAAATGGCGGAATGATTTGGGCTTTTTTTCCATCAGAATTTTTTCAGAAACTGTTAGAGACTGGCAGCTGGAAACCATTAGAAAAATGTATCTGGCTTTCTGTGAAAATGTTACGGGCTTGGTAGAAAATAAGGAGTGTTACTGTCACTTTAAGGATGGCCTCCAGCGGCTGTGGGGCCTGCCGCGCTCCGAAGCCGCCATAGACAGGCTGAACGACCAGAAATTGTGGATGTGCCTGGACATGCCAGAACATGTTCCGTGAGGCTTCATCACGGCGTTGCTGTGCGCCATGCGGCACCGCGCGAAGCCTCCGCTCCTCTTTCCATGACAAAAACTCCTGTAACAGTGGAATGTGCCGTTCATTTCCAAATTGGACGCTGTGTTTTATCCGGGACATCGTCTGAGTAGCACAGGAATTGTGAAAAGACGTGGACATCAGCACTTTTTCGGCACATTGAGACAGACGTGCGGAGGAATTCCGCACGTCGCGGCGGTGCCGCATGGCGCAAAGCAACACCGTGATGAAGCCTCACAGGACATGTTCAGGCACATCCACAATTTCTCGGATAATCACTCGATGGAAAAACCACCGACAGCTGTCTGAACGCCATCTCAAAGCCGTTCTGTGAGACCAAAACAGAGGTGGTTTTGTCTCGCTCCATCAGCAAATCGGTCGTGATGCGCGAAGCCTCGCTCGGCTTTCCATGACAAAATCTCATGTTAAAAGTGAAATCTGCCGGAAAATGGTTGATGTCCAGCTCTTGTGATAACCAGAGAAAGTGCACACGACGGTCTCGGATCCACAGAGCCATCCGTTTAGAAATGATCCGGTGGTTTGTGGCTCTCGATGGCGGCACGGAGTGCGGCGCGCCGAGCGTCCTTAAAGCTGTAGTAACAGTCCTTATTCTCTGTGAAGCCCGTAAAATTTTCACCGAAAGCCAGATAAATTTTTCTAATGGTTTCCAGCTGCCAGTCTCTAACAGTTTCTGAAAAAATTCTGATGGAAAAAAACAAAATCATTCCGCCATTTCCTGACAATGAAAATCCGCTGAGGGGGCTGGACCACTCCTCACTCAAAGCCTGCTCACAGGCGAATGACACAACCGACAGGCGTGGAAAAACTCACGCATGCGCACGAGGGTTCAAGCTTGGCTGACGCAATCACACGTGATTCAAATCCATATGGTTTTTGAAAAAAATAATAAGGTCGGATACTTTTCTAATAGACCTTGTATAGTTGCTTTGCATAAAAGTCATGTTCTTTCAAATGGTGTGATTTGTTGGAGCATAATTTTGAAAATACTTTTATCCAAAGTGACCAAGATAACTGAAACTCTGGAGAATGATCATACAGAAACTGAAAGTTTTTTTGGGGGGGGCGGGATTTATTATATATATATATATATATATATATATATATATATATATATATATAATTATAATTTTTTTAAAACTTGCTTTGGTGCATCACTTCCCATTTCTACCTTCATTATTGTCCAGGCAAGAGAAAAAGGAGCCTGTTCCAGCAGGAGAATCTATCCATCCAGCGATGTTGAGGTTGAAGCTGAACTGGGTTCAGTTTGATCGACACACCCGACTTATCCTCGAAGAAGCAACGGAGGTGGAAGCTGCGTTTAATCGGGCAATCCTTGACGTGCTGGGCGAGCTTATCCACATGATGCATGACCGGGGCGTGTGTCTTACGCCCCCACCCCAGGACTATAGACACATGGAACTTTTGTATAGTTTGTGTTGCACAGATTTTTTGGCAGTTGGTCTTCTTTTAGTTGCAGTAAACAATTTGACTTATGTGATTGTATCATAATTTGTCATTTCTGGCTGTGTCAACAGTAAAAAACATTTTGTCATTGACGTTTTGGTACGATGATGGTTCATTTCTTTAAGAATTTTAATTTGGGAGTTTGCTACTCCAGAAGACACTGCACACTACACCTGGTTAAATCTTTACAAAGATGCTGGAATAATCATGTCTAAACTGAGATTTTAGCAAATGGTATTTAAGATGAAAAGGTTTAGTTATTTCAGTGATAGCACCATTACATCAAGGAATTCTGGCTATACGAGGTTTAGAGTTTGATGTGATGTAACATTTTACCACAAACTATTGTACTGTGGTGTATAATTCTGCTGGATGACTTATACCAAACCAGAAGTAATTAATTCAGATATTTTGAACAACCAGTTTTACTGTCTGTTTACTTCCATTTACATTTATGACCCCATTAAATGTAAAACTTATTTTTTTACTACTTGATTTTGCTTAAACGGCTTAGCATTTAATTTAAATCAGTAAACCTTGGTAACTTTTACAAATCAAACTAATGTTACACAAAAGTGGAGACATTTTAGCAAAAAGTACAAAAGTTTATTCAAAATTCACAATGAAACATAAATGGTATATAACATGTAGGCAAATGATGACCAAAGTATTCCATTCCGTGGCATGAACTTTTGCAGTGGTGTCTCTGAGAAAACCATCTGAAACACATACAGCATACATATTTTAATTAGTGCTGTTATTTAAAAAATAATGTAATTGATTACAGGGTTTGTGATTAGTTAATCGAAATGAATCATTTAATTGCAAGTATGTTAAAAAAAAATCTGTGTATGTTTGGGGCATTTAATAATCTGGTAAACAGGATCTGGGTTATTTCTGTTACACATCAAGCAGGCATTAAACAAGCTGTAAATTGATCTTAAATTGGGAGAAGTGTCTAACTGTAATTTGGATGGGTTAAATGCAGACAAATTTCATTGTATGTGTACAATGACAATAAAAGGCTATATTATAAAGAATGCCTGTAAAAACAGAATTGTGGGAGTTTGGAAGCTGATTCTTTCTGCACAATATGATGCCTTTAATAATTATTTTATGTGATTTTTCTTATTTAAATTTGTCCATTGAACATTAAAATCTGGATGAAAAACAAATGAAACGTTTTTAATGGGTTTTAACCTGTTCGAGTTCAGTGACAACGTTAATTAACGGTCATTAAAACTGAATTAACATTTTGTGCATGAACGTCAGTAAACGCACAAACTCCCACGTTTGAGATTTAACAATAAGTTATCAAAGTAAGTTACTTTAGTATAAAAAGTATTGACATCCAACACATTTATTGCTCTCAGAAACGCGTCTTCATTTACAGACCAAGTCATTGACGTCAAATCAAAACAGAGCAAAGTGTGACTGAAGGTGTGACAGGTACTGTAATTAATCTAAATTTACGCTTTATTTTGACAACCACAATTTTAATACTTAATAGCGACAGCCTGCAGTTATTACTTATTTACGAAGTAAAGATTAGCTTACCGTCATGCTTTGTCTCTTCATCTCTCGCAGCTCGTATCTTCTCATCTTCATATTGTTGTATGAATTCCCAGTCTTCTGTACTTTTCAAGTGTGTTTCGTCTCATTGCCAGCAACTTTCTCTTAAAAACTCACAGAGCAGCAAACATGCGGAGTCCGCCATTGTTTGTTTGTGTCGCGTATAAAACGTCATCACTGCAGTTTGCTCTGCTGACCCTGCCCATGTTGAAGAGGTACTATTTGTAGTAGAAAAGGACATGCCTGGAACCAAATGTAGAGCCGAGTAGTGCTACTTCTGTGTAGTAGAAAAGTGCCTTAAGTGTTGTCCAAATCAAAATTCTTGGACCTATTTTGTTCACACACTGATGAACAGGACCAAAAACAGTTTCCCTGCATGTACCACAGATATGGGCAGATAAATGTAAATGGACTGCATTTATATAGCGTTTTTTTTCCATCTGCATCACATGCTCAAAGTGCTTTACAATAATGCCTCACATTCATCCCGATGTTAGGGTGCTGCCATACAAGGCACTCATTAAACACCGGGAGCAACTAGGGGACTAAGGACCTTGCCCAAGGGCCCTTAGTGATTTTCCGGTCAGGCTGGGATTTGAACCAAGGATCCTCTAGTCTCAAGCCCAACGCTTAACTACTAGACCATCACTTCCCCTCAAGTCAAATTACACTTATTAACTGAAGTACGGGTTCTTGTTCGCTAGAGCTAAAGCGTTTACATGAAGAGGCTCAGGGGGTCGAGTGGATCAAAAATGGCTTTGCATTGCTGGACACCCTGTTACATGGACGGGTACTGCAAAGAGAGCCAGTGATTGAACCGAGGTACGGTGCACTCCGTACGCAGGATTATCCGTGGCTCGTCCACTCTCAAGACACTTCAACTCTGTTCAGACTGAACGGGGACACAGCGAGCAGAACCGCAAGAATTCTTTTTTGTGTAACTCATTAAATATGACAATAAAAGTCAGTGATGTCATTAAACAAGTATGCAAGAGCTTACAGTAATTTCATTTCATTTTCATTTATTTATTTAAAAGGGACAAATATTAATGAACACAAAGTGTAAATATGTCAGATTATAGCCATGGGCTAATTTCCATCTGTAGTCCCTGAAAGACTATAAGAATTAAACAATTTACAGTAAAAACACACAAACATCACAGGAGCTTACAATACAACAAACTACATTACACAGGGGTCACCAA
The DNA here is from genome assembly GCF_902500255.1 of Thalassophryne amazonica. Lineage (NCBI taxonomy): Eukaryota > Metazoa > Chordata > Actinopteri > Batrachoidiformes > Batrachoididae > Thalassophryne > Thalassophryne amazonica. The sequence goes on from NC_047106.1 coordinate 30,155,766, forward strand.
CTACTACAACAAGACACTGACTAGACAAAAAACAGGAAACAAAAGGACACTGACATGATCTGAGCATGAAGGTTAGCTTGCACAAATTCAGTCAAAGGAGGACACACAGTTTAAAAAAAAAAAAAACTATGTACAATTCAATTAGAATAAGTTAATTAAAACTGCAAGTCTAATTTCATACATTTATATATTTTAAAAACCATAACTTTAAAAACAATAATTTATAAAGTGCTGTAGTGCATTGCACATTCCCTACAGTTCTTCTTAGTTTCTACAATTGAGTTCATAATGCTCACATTTTTTATTTGATTTGAGCCACTCCTTTAAGTGACTTTTGAAGGCTTTAATGCTTGGAGCCTCTCTCACTGTAGTTGGCAAAGCGTTCCATTGGGCACTGCCTTTGTAGGACAGACCATTTTGTGCAAAAGCTGTTTTTCGCACAGACACTTCACAGTTCCCTCTACTCATAACCCTGGTGACCCTCGGACCAACTGTTCTATATTTAATATAGTTTGTAAGACGTGGAGGGGCCAACCCATGTAAAATTTTATATATTAGACAAGCATTTTTAAATTTTATAAAATTTTCAAAACTAAATAAGTTATACTTTGTTAAAATTTTGCAGTGATTATATGAAAATGGTCTTTTATCTAAAATTTTCAGTGCTCTTTTATAAAGCCTTTCAATCGGTTTTAAAATTGTCACACCTGTGAGAGACCAGCTGGTTATGCAGTAACCTACATGAGAAAAAAATTGTACAGTGCAAGAACAACATAGCTGCTTGATCTGTCATTGACCTCCTTATTTGGTTGAAGTTAAACACATTGTATTTGATTATATTAGTTATCATTTTAATATGATTTTTAAAGGAGAGTGTCGAGTCCAGCAACACTCCCAAATATTTGAATTCTTTAACTAACTGCAGTTCATCATCTCCAGTGTACACATGGGAGCGCTCTATATTGGAAGTCTTTTTTGAAAAATACATACAGACAGTTTTCTGTATGTTTAATTTAAGACATGATCCGTTAAGCCAATTTGAAATATACTTTAGGGCTGATGTAAGAGTTTGAGCTGCTGCCTCAAGTGATCTTGCACTTGTGTAGATTACTGTATCATCAGCGTAAAGTTATATGTCCACAAACACTTGGTAGGTCATTAATGAATAATGAAAATAAACTGGGCCCCAAGATAGATCCTTGGGGGACTCCTAGTGCACAATCTAAGTAGGGGGATTTAATACCATTTACCATGGTGGCTTGTTTTCTATTTGATAAATAAGATGCCATCCATTTTATGGCATGCTCAGAAAAATTAAAAGATTGCAACTTTAATAATAAAATATTCACTAGATCAAATGCTTTGCGCAAATCTAAGAAAACTGCTCCTACACAATTGTTTTTATCCAAAAGACTTTTCACTTTTTCCATGAACATTGTTATGGCAGTCTCAGTTGAATGGTAGGTACGAAAACCAAATTGCATGGGATGCAGAGTAGTTTGGCCACTTTGTAGATGTTGAATCAGTTGCTTGGTAACCCACTTTTCAAGGACTTTAGAAAAGACTGACAGTATGCTAATTGGTCTGTAGTTATTAATATTATTTTTGTCACCCCCCCTTAAAAATTGGGGTAACTGTGACCATCTTCCATATCTGTGGTACAATGGTAATAAGAAATAAAGTGGTTTAACTATTAGTTCTGGCATCCCTTCATTGGCTTCTTGTCTCTCTGAGATCAGATTTTAAGGTGCTATTACTGGCCTATAAAATTGTTCACGGACTGGCACCTCCCTACCTGGCTGACCTGGTTGATCCCGAAGTGGCGGCACGGGCTTTGCGTTTGCAGGGTGCAGGACTGCTGTGGGTTCCTGGGTTGAATAAAAAGTCTGCGGGTCACAGAGCCTTATTGCGCCCGGCTCTGTGGAATGATCTCCCTGCGGAGTTACAGCAGTTGGATTCTGTGGAGATTTTTAAGTCTCGATTAAAGACCCATCTATTTTCCCTGTTTTATCATTAGTATTTTATTTTGTGTTTTTTATTCTTTTTACTTTTTATGTTTTATTCTTGTGCTTTTTAATCTTTTAATTCAATTTATTCTGTTTTTCATGTTGTGTGAATTTTGACATTTTAGTGTGGTAGAAAAAACGGGTGTTTTATCAGAAGATGAAGCGAGCTCACGCTCACACTGGAGCAAAGGCATGGCCCTTGCACAGTGACTTATCCTTTTTGGAGTAGAATGTCTTCCCCTCCATGGCACAGACGAAGCACGTATCATGCCAGCTGTACCCCAGAGCCTCCAGAAACGATCGCCGGCATTAATCTTAAAGTCACAGCCATGGCACTTCGTGCCAAACATCTTCTCGTAGTCTCTCTCACAGTAGGGTTCACCCTCCTTCATGTAAAAAACTTGGTTGGTCGTCTTCAGTGCATGCATGATTTCCCCTGAGATCTTCTTTTTGCACTTGGCACAGGTTGGGGCGTATCTGTTATCGTGACACTTGGTACAGTAGACGGAGACTCTTTACTCAAAAAAAGCCACCCTCCTCAAGGACCGCTGTCTTCAGGTGGCTGCTGTGCTGCCTGCAGGATAGAACTGCGACTCTCCACAGGCATCGGCCTGACCGCCTGCTGGTGCTGGGTCAGGACGATGTTGGTCTTATCTGGACCAAAACGGTCTGCGAAACTGGGGTCAGAAAGGGTTGGCAGAAAGGAGCTGCGCTGCCTCCTGCAGTCTTAGAAGCATCTGGTTTATCTGCTGCCTGGGCCCTGGCAGGTGAAAGACTTGGCTCAAGGCCATTCTGTGGCTGCTGCACACTGACATGGCCCTGCACTAAGCTTAGGTGAGTAGGCCATGTGTTTAATAGCAGATCCTGAGTTGGCACTACCACCACCTGATGTAAAAGACCTTGCCATCTTGTTAATGGTTGTGCTGGAGGCAAACGAGTACTTTGGCTGAACAGAAGCCAGGACAACTGAATCCTTCTGGTCACTACCCCTTTTAAAAGCTTTGCTGAGGGTGAGGGAGTCTGTTGCTGTTCTGATCTTGTTTACACCTCAACATGGGTCATGTCCTCTCCAACGGCATCACCAATAGACACAACTCAGTCACCTACCCCAATTCTGTTCTGAGCTGCTTTCCCGCCTGGGGTCAGCCTTGACACAGTGAAGGGCATGCTGAAGCCCTTGCCACCCTGCAGCCTGAAGCCCCAAGGCACTGGGCCACTGAGGGTTATGGGGTACACACTCATAGCCTCTTGTTCCTTTGTGTTCTCGCCAGACATCATGAGTCTCAATCAGTCCAATAGTTCAAATAAATAAATAAATAAATAAACAAATAAAAAGCATGTGAGTGAAGCAGGCTTAAAAAAAACTTTGGGACTTCCTGAGGAAGCCCTTATGTAGTTAAAAAGTAAGTAAAAAACAAAAACAAAACAACAAACAAACCCCAAAAATCAGCTCTCATGTTTACAGAAACAGGTGTCATGTGATCATATGTGCGCCTTGGGGCAACTGTTTGTTGTGATTTGGCGCTATACAAGAAAAAAGTTGATTGATTGATTGATATGTCTGAGTTGCAATTAAAACTCTGAGCATCATCAGTTTGACACCAAGAGAATTTTCAATTCTCTTTAGCAAAATTGAGAGAATGACTTCATCAAAAGTGTTGTGGTCCAGTAGCATTTGAAAGCCATATGGAAATGTTTCAGCCGGAGTAAGGAAATACTCCGTATAGAGATGTGTTGCAGAACATTAACAATCTGCAGTGAGGACATAATAAAATCATCTGCATTTATTTGTCTGTCTGTCTGTTAGCAGGATTACGTCAAAACTACTGCATGGATTTTGACGAAATTTGTAGATATTAGGCCATGGAAGACTCCATCAAATTTTGGAGGTGATCCGGATTCTGGATCAAGATTTCACTTTATATAGGCTTTGAAGAATTACATCAAAACTACCTCACCAAATTTGCACCAAAGATAGATGTTACTCCATGGAAGGCTCCCTTAAATTTTTGAGGTGATCTGGACTCTGGATCAAGTTTCACTTTACAGGCTTTTAAGGATTACATCAAACTACTTCAGATTCTCACAAAAAGATATTAGGACATGGAAGACTCCACGGAATTTTAGAGGTGATCAGGATTTCACTTTATATAGGCTTTTATTTTATTTATTTCTTTATTTTACCAAATTTATTTTATTTGTTATAACACCAAATCACAACAATGCTGCCTTGAGGGGCTTCACACGAGTAAGATCTAACCTTACCAATCCCCCTGAGCAAGCACGCAGGCAGCAGTGGTAAGGAAAAAAAACTCCCTTTGGTGATAATGAGAAAGAAACCTCAAGCAGACCAGACTCAGAATGGCCTAAGCAGTGGGTAATCCCTCTAAGAGTTACAAGGTTTTTACAAGTTCTTAACAAATGGAAGAAATGGAAAACAGAAGAGCAACCAAAAACAGAGTCCTTAATTGAAATGAAATAGCAGTCCATCTTGGCTCTTTAATCTATGTGTGCCCAATTCCATAACCGGTAGGTACCAACCAGGTAGGGCATCCAGTCATTGATGCAACAGGCATAGCATCCTGAGGTCAATCTGGCACCCTGAGGTGCAGGCCCAACATCTGTTGAACGTCTCAGCAGTATCTCGGACAGGGAGAAAAACAGAATCAGACGGAAATAACTGCTTCTGAGGCATTAGTTCACCAGCAGTAAGTCAACAGGGAAGCAGAGAGATTTCTATCAGTTTCAGTTTTTTTTTTTCAATTTATTTGCATTTATATAGCGCCAAATCACACCAGAGTTGCCTCAAGGCGCTTCACACAAGTAAGGTCTGACGTGACTAACCCCAGAGCAACAGTGGTAAGGAAAAATTCCCTCTTAGGAAGAAACCTCAAGCAGACCAGACTCAAAGGGGTGACATTTCTAAGATGGTCGCTGGCATTTTGGGGTTAACCTTCATTCACATACCAAGTTTGGTAGAAATCAGCAAAAGGACCTGGCAGGAGTAAGACAGCAAACAGATAAGCAGACATGACCTTGGTCTCAGTAATTGACCTTTTACATATTTGACCTTCCTGGTCAATTCCAGAACCCGCTTCCATATGTGTCTCAAATTTGGTGCAAGTTGAAGTGAAATCTTTGACCCCAATGACCTTGACCCACTGACTAGCCATTAGCAAATTTGACCTGACCTGGTCTGTTCCAGAACCCACGAAGGTGTAAGAAAATCAGAATGAAACACTTAAAAATACATATGTGTGCCAAGTTTAAAGTCACATTTTGATCTTTGACTCCAACGACCTTGACCTTGGAGGAGTCAGAGATCAAATGGGCAAACGTTGCTGAAATGATCGTTTGATTCCTGTCATGTATGATCCAGTTTCTCTTAATGGTCACAAAAGGATAGTGTTCTATTGTATTGCAAGGTTTGCTCATCATTCCGGAGTAAGAACTACACAGACTTCACCTGTAGTTGTGATTAATAGCTCCCAAAATCGCCTCTTTTTTAATTACTTTATTCTCGTAATATTACAACTTTATTCTCAGTCTTTAAAAAAAAAATAAAAAAAAATCAATGTGGCCCTGAAACGGCATCCTATTAATTTTTTTGCAAATTTATTATTATTATTATTTAAGTATTCACAGCCACTGCTCAATACTTTGTGGGTGGACCTTTGACAGCAATTACAGCCTCACGTCTTCTTGAATATGATGCCACACGCTTGGTGCACCTATCTTTGGGCAGTTTTGTCCATTCCTCTTTGCAGCACCTCTCAAGCTCCATCAGGTTGGATGGGGAGCGTCTGTGCACAGCCATTTTCAGATTGGATTCAGGTCTGGGCTCTGGCTGGGCCACTCAGCGATGTTCACAGAGTTGTCCTGAAGCCACTCTTTTGATATCTTGGCTGTGTGCTTAGGGTGATTGTCCTACTGAAAGATGAACCGTCGCTCCAGTCTGAGGTCAAGAGCGCTCTGGAGCAGGTTTTCATCCAGGTTGTCTCTGTATATTGCTGCATTCATCTTTCCCTTACTCTTTCCTTACCAGTTTCCCACTTCCTGTCACTGAAAAACATCCAAACATCATGATGCTGCCACCACCATGCTTCACTGTAGGGATGTTAGCTGGTTTCCTCCAAACATGACACCTGCCATTCATGCCAATGAGTTCAATCTTTGTCTCATCAGACCAGAAAATTTTGTTTCTCATGGCCTGAGAGTCCTTCAGGTGCATTTTGGCAAACTGTTTTGGCTGCCATGTGCCTTTTACTAAGGATTGGCTTCCATCTGGCCACTCTACCATACAGGCCTGATTGGTGGATTATTGCAGAGATGGTTGTCCTTCCGGAAGGTTCTCCTCTTGCCACAGAGGAATGCTGGAGCTCTGACAGAGTGTCCATCGGGTTCTTGGTCACCTCACTGACTCAGTCCATTCTCTACCGAGCGCTCAGTTTAGATGGGGGCCAGCTCCTGGTGGATCTGAACTTCTTCCATTTATGGATGATGGAGGCCACTGTGCTCATTGGGACCTTCAAAGCAGCAGAATTGTTTCTGTACCCTTCCCCAGATTTGAGTTCATGGTTGGTTTGTGCTCTGACAAGCACTGTTAACTGTGGGACCTATATGTAGACAGGTGTGTGCCTTTCCAAATCATGTCCAATCAACTGAATTTACCCCAGGTGGACTCCATTTAAGCTGTAGAAATATCTCAAGGATGATTAGTGGAAACGGGATGAACCTGAGCTCAATTTTGAGCTTCATGGCAAACGCTGTGAATACTTATGTACATAACATTTCTTAGGTTTTATATCTTTTAAAAATTTGTAAAAATCTCAATAACAAAAAAAATCACCTCATTATGAGGTATTGTGTGTAGAATTTTGAGAATAAGGCTGTAACTAGGGCTGCCACAAACGATTATTTTGATAATCGACTCGTCATTGATTATTTTTGCGATTAGTCAACGAATTGGATCATACATAAATTGTGGCTTGTCGCACCAGCTTGCAGCTGCTCTTGTATAACCATCATTGGCTTCAAGCTTGAAGTGTTTAAGGTATGTGCTAACTAAAATACAAAGACAATTGAAATCTTGATCACCAACCATGGACTGGGGTCTCATGTCAGTCACCAACATGTTCAAGATTGCTTCAGTCAAGGTGTTTCCTTGCTGAGGTGTGCAAGTTGTTGGCTTGGTAAAGTCTTCCATTTTAGCACTGTACCATAGCGTTATAAAATATTAGTGTTATCACATTTCCTACTCAAGCATGACATCGCTGTTATAACTTTACAGCAAACACATACCATATGTGCTAATGAGGCTAATAAAATCATCATTGTTAATGTTAACATTTACAGCTATCACTATAAGTAGCTCACTATAGACAATAACGTGAGTGGTTAACTAGCCAGTTATACTTAGAGGACTGTTCCTCTTCATCTGAATCAGCCACAGCGTACTTCTTTCTCAGATGCTCCTGCATTGCCGTTGTACTGCCGTGGAAGGCAGTTCTGCCTTGCAGATTTTGCATTGCACATTTTATTCTTTAATTTGGTTAAAATGCTCCCAAACTTTTGTGAATTTGAAATACAGATTACAGTGGACACTATTTGTTTTTGTAGACACCATTTATGTTGAATGAATGAGTTCCGTGTTTCTCAGTCCTGGTCTTGAGTGTCTCCCTGCCCCACTTGTTTATTTGAACCTGGTTTGTTGGAGCAGGCAAATATCTAAAGGGGAGGGGCATGATTTTTTTTTTTTTTTTACCATTATTGATGTAAATACACTGTCTTCATTTTTGTTTATTTTACTCTTCTAAATGAGGCGATACTTTATTGACATGAAAATTCAGTAAGGTATATCTTATATATTATATTCCAGTTCTAAGGTAGAACTATGCCAGTATACAAAGGTGCTTCTAAATATCTAAAAAGGAAGAGTAAAGCGTTGGGTCAAGCATAATGGTGGGCATGTACAAGGTTATTCCATGCTAATATAATGACTACAACTAACATGTTCCATTATCTGAATGGAAATTCTTGGTTTGGAAAATGTATTGTTCAATATTTAAAAGCATTTTAGTCCTATTTTGGTACTTACTTAGCTATATGGAATGTTCAGGCTGCAACTTTCAGGCTTCCTTCTTATCATACGAAGCAGTGGAAGATGAAACCTCCATTCATGCATGACTGAACATGACCCTGCTGGAGATAATCCTTTAGTTAGACCACCTGTGATCTTACCAGGAAATAAACTTGAGATAGGCTCCAGCCCCCCCCGCGACCCTTAATTGGACAAAGCGATAGAAGATGAATGAATGAATGAATTCTGTCATCATTTGTCCAAGTATCCATAATTACCATTAATTAATGGTACTGATTTCATATTTCAGTGATGTTTTAACCCCTTAATGCCCGAATTTATATAGCTGTATATAAAAAATGTTTTGTGTGTGTTTTTGCCTTTAAGTAGATGGTAAATAATGTTGAGATTATTAATTTCACTTTTGCACAAAAACTAGATAGTAATATTGGGTATTCTGGTAATGACTTTTATGTTATAATAATAATGATGGTATGTTGCCAAATTTGCGACAACAGGCATACAGGTCAATTCGGTAAGTTGCATATTTGAGTCAGAGATTGTAGCATATATGCGACGATGGGCGTTAAGGGGTTTAAGTACTAATTTCTGAAAAAAAAAAATTTTTGATGAGCTTTTTGATTTATTTATTTATTTATTTTTTTACGGTGATTTAAATCATGATTTAAGGGGGGGGGGGGGGGGGGGTGTATGTACTGCAGACCAGTACTGAGGAAGACTGTAGCTTACAGGTTTCATTTGGCAATTTTTATGTACACATATGACTAACGGACACTGACTACTGATTCATCACAATAAGAGTGTTATTTCTGCTCTGAAACAAAAATGAGACATGCTTATATAAGAACAATATGTAATAAAAAGTCTTAAAATATAATCACACACACAAATTGTGAAAAAAAGAGAAAAAAAAAACCTTTTATAATTTCTGGAGGACGAGTTCACGTTTAGGCACTTAGATTCAGCATTGAGGATAAAATCATTTTTTGGCAGATGGAGGCTTTCACTTCAAGTTACAGTACACATTTTTCACAAAATGGTTATTTCATTCAAGCCAGCTCTGTGGATTTACGTTTGTGACAGTGATAAATGTGTAAACTGTTAAAACCACTAGGATTCAGAATTGTTGAACAAACTGAAGCAAGACATAGCCTTTTGACACCATTGTTGTCCCTGTTTGGCACAAAATGGACATGGTATCTGTTTTATGCCAAAACTGATTTTTGTCTACCAAACAGCAAAACCCAACCAAACAAAAACAAATTAATAACCTTTTCCACATATGGGAAGAAAGTGTTGTCATCTTTAAAATTTGTTTTGTTCGTTTGTTTATTTGGCAGACCTGATTCTGTTGCCGTGACCAACTGGTTATGCTTGTTTCTAGAGCACAAGGGTTCCCAGTTCAAGGCCATCACTGCCCACTGTCCATGTGATGTGGAGCTGCCAGGAAGTGCATCCCATGAAAAACATATGCCAAATAAACATGCAGATCCATTCGGAGCTGCTCTGGTGACCCCAAGTGAAAAAGGGAGAGGCCGAAAGTACTAACTTTGCCACTTCCTGTTGCCATGCCTAAACAAAAGGTCTTCTTGAAATTAACCCATCAATAAAGTCCTCTGCTAGCCTACTCTTGAAAGAACTGGTCTTCAAAATTGAAACCTCACCTGGTGTTGCATCATCAAAAAATTAATCCCAGTCTGTCACAGGAGTGACACATACAGACAGAGAACTTATTCATTCTCTCCTCACACAACACCTGCTCAGCAACTGCTAAAATGCATGTCTTTGGAAGTGCGAGGAAGCCAGAGCCCTGGAGCGAACCCACACAGATAACGAGGAGAACATGCACACTCCATAGAAAAGGACAATTTAGAAGTGAACCTGGTACCTTCTCACTGTGAGTCAGTCAGTGCTAACCACTAAACCACTGTGCTGACCAGCTGAATTTATTTTGCACCAATTTCTAATTTTTTTTAACAATGTAATTTGATTTTATTTCTCCATTAATATAGTTGCAGTGTCATACGAGTCTGTCCATAAAGTATAGGTCCTTTTTATTTTTTCAAAAACTATATGGATTTCATTCATATGTTTTACGTCAGACATGCTTGAACCACTCGTGCGCATGGCGTGAGTTTTTCCACGCCTGTCGGTGACATCATTCGCCTGTGAGCACTCCTTGTGGGAGGAGTCGTCCAGCCCTCGTCGGAATTCCTTTGTCTGAGAAGTTGCTGAGGACTGGCGCTTTTGTTTGATCAAAATTTTTTCTAAACCTGTGAGACACATCGAAGTGGACATGGTTCGAAAAATTAAGCTGGTTTTCAGTGAAAATTTTAACGGCTGATGAGAGATTTTGAGGTGACACTGTCGCTTTAAGGACTTCCCACAGTGTGAGACATCGCTCAGCGCTCTCCGGCGGCATCATCAGCCTGTTTCAAGCTGAAAACCTCCACATTTCAGGCTCTATGATCCAGGACCGTCGTGAGAGAAGACGTGCGGATGGGTCCGCGCGTCGGGACGCAGCCGCCGCGACGCTCCGCCACAGGAAAAACACCTCCGTTGGAAGGGTTAAGGACAATTTGGAACATGTCCAGCTGTTAAACAATTTCTCATTATACTCACTCCACTGAAAGCCATCAAAAGCAGCCTGGATTTTACAAAGGTTTATCAACACGGAGGTGTTTTTCTGTGCCGCCGCTCCGGCGTCGCTGCATCCCCCACTGCGCGGATCCGTCCGCGACGTCTTTCATTAAAAAAATCTCCTTAACAGTGGAATATCCGGATATAAAATGCTGAAACCGACTTCTTCTGAAACTTCTCTGTTCTCTCACGAACGTCCTGGATCACTAGAGCCTGAAATGTGGAGGTTTTCAGCTTGACACAGGCTGATGACGCCGCCTGAGAGCGCAGCGCGACGTCTCGCACCGGGGAAGTCCTTAAAGCGACAGTGTCATCTCAAAATCTCTCATCAGCCGTTAAAATTTTCACTGAAAACCAGCTTAATTTTCGAAACCATGTCCACTTCGATGTGTCTCACAGGTTTAGAAAAAAATTTTGATCAACAAAGCGCCAGTCTCTCAGCAACTCTCAGACAAAGGAATTCCGACGAGGGGCTGGACGACTCCTCCACCAAGGAGTGCTCACAGGCGAATGACGTCACCAACAGGCGTGGAAAAACTCACGCATGCGCACGAGGGTTCATGCATGTCTGACGTAAAACATATGAATGAAATCCATATAGTTTTTGAAAAAAAAATAAAAGGACCTATACTTTATGGACAGCCCTCGTACATTACTGTGAAATGTTTGGTTTTTTCATCTCATGAAAGAATCCAATCAATTACCAAGTCACAAATATCTTTCAACTAAAACAAAAAAAGCAGCACCTTGGGGGCATGACAACACACAGTTATTGATGATCACTCATAATAAATGACTGTATAATCTGATTACATAAAATCCATCTTCTTATTAATTATACAAGACCATGTTGTTGGCGAAAACAATGCTGTATGTTTTTTAAACATTTATCTTTTTTTCCAACAAGAAACAAAATGCCAGCATGTCTGTTGTGTGGGCCGCTGAAGAGGAGGTACTGCTGGCCCCCCACCACCACCAGAGGGCGCCCTGCCTGGAGTGCGGGCTCCAGGCACCAGAGGGCGCTGCCGCCGACGAGAGCAGCCAGGGTGACAGCTGTCACCCATTACTGGACACAGCTGACTGCACTCAGCACGGAGGTATATCAGCAGGACAGCGTCTCCACCTCAGCCGAGATATCGCCTTGAGTTTAAGGTAATCACCTCTGCAGCATATTCTGTGTTTTTGACAATACTTGATAAACCTTTCAGGACAGCGGACTATTGGAGACCAGTGTTTGGATAAGTACTCCCCTTTCCTGCTTCAGTGTAACAAGAGGTGGAGGCGGCTTCGCCCCTCTCCATCTGCTGGGTGCGGTCGCATCCCTACCTGTGTGTTTGTGCTCTTTTCCGCCAGCAGTACCGGATCCGACGAGCGAAGGCAGTGGCCACCTGGGAATTCGGGACTTGGGTTCATACACAAGTTATTGTGTAAAGAATACTGAACCATTTAATAAAATAAAATACACAAAGGTATTGTGTACATATAACTGAAAAGAAACTGGAATGGTGCCTCCACAGTTGAATTGTGTTTTAGGCTACAGATGGTTGCATGTCTGATTTGCCAGTAACCAAGCTTTCAATTGTCCTTTGAAAGTCCTGAAAGTGGTGCTCTCCCTGATTGTGACTGGGAGGTTGTTCCAAGCTTGCCCATCTTTAATGGATAACACGTTCTGACCAAAGGTGGTCATTCTATGAGTAATCTCACAGTCACCTCTTGTGTCAGATCTTGTACCATACCCTGTGAATCTTTTTATGTGTATCACTTCTTTAACAGGAGTTGGTGCTGGTCCATTTAAACATTTATATGAAGCAGGCATATTTGAATACCTTCAGATTTTCAAAGTCTAGAAACGTATGCTTTTCCAGAACCTTACAGTGATGATAAGAGTTAGATTGTCTATCATATATCTTAACTGCTCTGTTATACAGCTGCTCTATGGATTTTAATACTGATGTGCCTGCACATGCTCAGTTAGTGAAACAGTCGGCACTGTGGAAAAAAAACATGCAAAGAGGTACATTTTAGCTGCATTAATTGTTAGAGAGGGACATATTGTTAAAATTTAGTAAATTAAAATTTACTGTGTTTTTGACTTTTTTTTTTTTTAATGTGTTTTTTGAAGGCCCAGGATAATTCCAAGATATTGAAATTGAGATACCAGCTCCAACTCCTCCCCGTCAAAGAACACGTTGGACCTTCCAATCAGTGGGATGTTTGCTAAATATCATACATACTGTTTTTGTATTCAGCTGTAGGCAAGTGTCATTTAACCAGTGTTGTATATTGTGTAGCACATCTGTGAGTTTTGAGGAGATGTCTTTCACATTATTTCCGTGAGTAAAAATGACCACATCATCTGCGTAGATTTGTGCATTGAATCTTCGCACAAATCTTTAATTCCAAATTTGAATAAAAATGTTAGATTTTTGTGGAGAACCAAGTTTTTCTGGATCTAGTAAAACATGATACCTTATTTATTTATTGTTGTTCTAATAAGTCAGGCTTGTATGGTAGAGTGGCCAGACTGAAGCCACTCCTTAGTAAAAGGCACATGGCAGCTCACCTGGAGTTTGCCAAAAGGTACCTGAAGGACTCTCAGACCATGAGAAACAAATTCTCTGGTCTGATGAAACAAAGATTGAACTCTTTGATGTGAATGCCCGGCGCCATGTTTGGAGGGAACCAGGTACTGCTCATCACCTAGCCAGTACCGTCCCTACAGTGAAGCATGGTGGTGGTAGCATCATACTGTGGGGAGGCATCATTGAATCTTGACAGAAGTATACATTTCGGTGTTTCCTGTTCTACCTGAAGCCTGTGGAAATTTGTAGTGTTGTAGTTTTGGTACAGACAAAGAATGTATCATGCCAGCTGTAGCCCAGAGCCTACAGCCTATAATCGAGAACCCAGCTGCTAACAGATTTTCAGTTCAGCATCTTTCTGTGCCATTAGTCCTTTCGATAGAACGAAAGCATACAAGCAGGGTGCTGTTATCAACAGTGGTTGCAGGCCACTGATTTAGCCTGTGTGATAAAGATCACCTGGCACCGGTCGGAACAACAGCACCTGCTTCAGGCCCAGAGCCAGGCTGCTCATTGCAGCAGCCAAGGTCAGCTGTTGAATCAGGCCATTAATTTTATGTGACGCCATCTGTTTTTAAAAGTTTTCCTGGGGAGAAATGTGCTGTCCTGCTGTGTCTGTCCAGATGAATGCAGTCACACGTGGAACGGAAGATCTGATATCTGTATGTGCATGTTCGATAGATGTACCTTTGTGTGTTTCTGCTGATTAGATCTGCTTTTTACAATGAAGCTCTTTTCTCGTGTGAACTCCAGGCTTTGCAAACATTGTCCTTTCTCTCTATCACGCGCGCACACACACACACACACACACACCACACACCAGGAGCCTGCCTGTTACAGGCATGTTGTCACCCACTGAAATTAGGGGTGTGAAACTGTGAAACCGAAAAGCCACAACATTTTACGTGTACCGAAAGATGGGCTGTGAACTTTAAAAACTGTACCAGATTTAGAGATGCTGCCTCTGTGTAAATATAAGCATGCTTTTGATAGTGGGAGGAAACCCATGCAGACACGGGGAGAATATGTAAACTCCACACAGACCGCACCCGGTGAGAACCCATCCCAGGACATTTTTGCTGTCTGACAGCAGTGGTAAGCACTAAGCCGCCGTGCTTCCCTAGGGATATTGTGTATAGTATATTCTGCATCAATACAGCAACTTGGTCTCACCTTGAATATGTCCAAGGTCACTCAAGGTCAAATTAGAAATTCTATACTGTATGTCCACATATGACTTCATATGTATGTCTGGCACTGTTGAGCCACAATAAACAGTCAAAGCTTGAATATTTGATTGTATCCTTCAAGGTCAGATCCATGGGTATATTTTGAAAACCCACATATGACGTCCTGTGCATGTTTAACATAACCATTTAGCTAACATACACATTCAAAGTTTTAGTGACCATGATCCTTATTTTTCAGTCAAGGTCAAATCTGATTATATATTTTGAAAGTCAGCATGTGACAACCTATTTATTTCTAACCTGCCTAGTTATCAGACTGTTATCAGATACCGTACAAGCTTCTGTTTGGCTTTGTCATTTGATCAATCCTGTCCAACATTTAACCACTTTATCCTTGTCTAACACAAACCCCTCCTCTTTTTAATCCATATTGGCTCCAAACAGTTTAAGATGAACAGTTTTGATCTTGAGTTTGACTCTTTCAAGGTCACAAACGGTCATGTGACCAGAAGAAAAATTGTATGAATTCATCTTAGTTTTTAATAGTAACCAGCTCTCAAAATATTCATTATGAATGTCCCCTATATATACACATGGAGCCAAAATTGTGAAGTTGGCCTCAGTCTGTTTTTTTTTTTCCCCCCTTTTTCTTTCATTGGCTAATCTACAAAAAGTCCATTAATGTCGCTTTTCTACTTCACAAAAGTAGCACTACTCTGCACTGCTTAGCTCGACTCTAGACGAGAATCAAAACCTGCCATTTTTAAATAGTCACAGCGGTATTACAGAAACCGGGTTTTTCTTTCGTTTCACAGCGAGTTTTTTTTTTGTTGTTTTTGTTTTGTTTTGTTTTTTACTCGCACTGGTCCGTGGAAGAGTTGCGGACGTTGGTGTTTGGTGGCGGAGGAGAGAATACAGAGGTGAATGAAGCGAAATGAGAAAAGGCAGGATGACCGCGACTCATCCACGGCTTTGTTGGAAGCGACGGATGGTAAGTGTTTTTGACTTTAGTCTGTAGTTTGCTTGAAAGTACCATTTAACGTTACTTATCCCATTGGTGGGAAGCACACTTTAACAAAGATTTTGAGTCTAAACTTGTGTTAAAGTAACATCGTTGTCTCATGTATGCAGACACAGTGAACTAGCTGGCTGCTAACTAGCGAGCTAGCTAACTCCATGCTCTGCTTTAAAGTATTAACTTCTGACAGAAAAACACCTAGTCAGCAAGACAACAAACATTTACATCTAATTTAGTGCCATTACTGTAATGTTTTTTTTTTTCCAACATGTTGTGATTTTGTTGAAGAATCCAGTTCCATAAGCGAGGAGGGTTCGACCATCAATCATCACTGGTGTGTGTGTGTGTGTGTGTGTGTGTGTGTATGTATATATATATATATATGTGTATATGTATATATATATATATATGTATATATATATATATATATATATAATATGAGGTCTATGATAAAAGTAACGGACATTTTTTTCAAAAACCATATGGATTTGAATCACGTGTGATTACATCAGACATGCTTGAACCCTTGTGGACATGCGAGAGTTTTTTCACGCCTGTCGGTTACGTCATTCGCCTGTGGGCAGTCTTTGAGTGAGGAGTGGCCCACCCTCTCGTCGTTTTTTCATTGTTTAGGAATGGCTCAGAGACTGCTGCTTTGTTTGATAAAAATGTTTTCAAAAACTGTAAGGCACAACTGAGTGGACACCATTCGATAAATTCAGCTGGTTTTCGTTAAAAATTTTAACGGCTGATGAGAGATTTTGGTCTGGTAGTGTCGCTTTAAGGATGGCCCACGGCGCCTGACGACGATCTGCGCTTCAAGGCGGCAGCGTCTCGCCTTTTCAAGTTGAAAACTTCCACATTTCAGGCTCTGTTGACCCAGTAAGTCGTCAGAGAACAGAGAACTTTCAGAAGAAGTCGGCATGAGGAGTTTATTCGGACATTCCATTGTTAACGGACATTTTGTAATGAAAAACGTGCGGGCAGAGTCGCATGTCTGGCCGGACCCGACTGCGGGGCGTCGCGACAGGAAAAACACCTCCGTTGAAACATGCCCAAGCTGTTAAACAATTTCTCAGTTACTCACTTGTTGAAGAGCCATCAAAAGCCGCCTGAATTTTACAAATGGTTTCAACACGGAGTGTTGTTCTATTCCTGTCCGCGCGCACACAGATTCGCCGAGTCGCACGGAAAACGACTCTGCGAATTTGCACGCACGTCTTTCATTACAAAATGTCCTTAAACAGTGGAATGTCCGCATAAAGTCCTCATGCCGGCCTCTTCTGAATCTTCTCTGTTCTCTCACGACGTTCTGGGTGGAATTAAGCCTTAAATTAGGTGTTTTCCAGGTCGAAACAGGCTGACGACGGCGCCTGGAAGCGCTGCGCGACGTCCCGCTCCGTGGGAAGTCCTTACAGCGACAGAAACACCCCCCTAATCTCTCATCAGCCGTTTAAACTTTTCACCGAAAACCAGCTTAATTTCTCGAATAGTGTCCACTCGGATATCCCTCACGGTCCAGAAAAAATGTTAATAAAGCAACGCGCGCCGTCCGCAGCGGCTATTCAGACAAAGAGATTCCGAAGGGCGGGGTGGGAGCACTCCTCACTCAAGGCCTGCCACAGGCATATGATGTCACCGACACGCGTGAAAAAACTCACGGATGCGCACGAGGGTTCAAGCTTGTCTGACGTAAAAACATATGAATCAAATCAATTTATTTAAAAAAAAAATAAAAAGGACCACTTTTTTCATTGCAGACCTCGTATATGTATGTGTGTGTGTGTGTATATATATATATATATCTATTATATATATAATCTATATATTATATATATATATATATATATATATATATATATATACACGAGGTCTATTAGAAAAGTATCCGACCTTATGATTTTTTTCAAAAACCATATGGATTTGAATCACGTGTGATTGCATCAGACAAGCTTGAACCCTCGTGCGCATGCGTGAGTTTTTTCCACGCCTGTCGGTTGCGTCATTCGCCTGTGAGCAGGCTTTGAGTGAGGAGTGGTCCACCCCCTCTGCGGATTTCATTGTCAGGAATGGGCGGAATGATTTGGGCTTTTTTTCCATCAGAATTTTTTCAGAAACTGTTAGAGACTGGCAGCTGGAAACCATTAGAAAAATGTATCTGGCTTTCTGTGAAATGTTACGGGCTTGGTAGAGAATAAGGAGTGTTACTGTCACTTTTAAGGATGGCCTCCAGCGGCTGTGGGGCCTGCCGCGCTCCGAAGCGCCATAGGACAGGGCTGAACGACCAGAAATTGTGGATGTGCTGGACATGGCCAGAACAGTTCCGTGAGGCTTCATCACGGCGTTGCTGTGCGCCATGCGGCACCGCGCGAAGCCTCCGCTCCTCTTTCCATGACAAAACTCCTGTAACAGTGGAATGTGCCGTTCATTTCCCAAATTGGACGCTGTGTTTTTATCCGGGATCATCGTCTGAGTAGCACAGGATTGTGAAAAGACGTGGACATCAGCACTTTTTCGGCACATTGAGACAGCGTGCGGAGGAATCGCACGCAGCGGCGGTGCCGCATGGCGCAAAGCAACACCGTGATTGAAGCCTCACAGGAAATGTTCTAGGACATCCACAATTTCTCGGATAGATCACTCGATGGAAAAACCACCGACAGCTGTCTGAACGCCATCTCAAAGCCGTTCTGTGACCAAAACAGAGGTGGTTTTGTCTCGCTCCATCAGCAAATCGGTCGTGATGCGCGAAGCCTCGCTCGGCTTTCCATGACAAAATCTCATGTTAAAAGTGAATCTGCCGGGAAAATGGTTGATGTCCAGCTCTTGTGATAACCAGAGAAAGTGCACACGACGGTCTCGGATCCACAGAGCCATCCGTTTAGAAATGATCCGGTGGTTGTGGCTCTCGATGGCGGCACGGAGTGCGGCGCGCCGAGCGTCCTTAAAGCTGTAGTAACAGTCCTTATTCTCTGTGAAGCCCGTAAAATTTTCACCGAAAGCCAGATAAATTTTTTCTAATGGTTTCCAGCTGCCAGTCTCTAACAGTTTCTGAAAAAATTCTGATGGAAAAAAACAAAATCATTCCGCCATTTCCTGACAATGAAAATCCGCTGAGGGGGCTGGACCACTCCTCACTCAAAGCCTGCTCACAGGCGACTGACACAACCGACAGCGTGGAAAAACTCACGCATGCGCACGAGGGTTCAAGCTTGGCTGACGCAATCACACGTGATTCAAATCCATATGGTTTTTTGAAAAAAATAATAAGGTCGGATACTTTTCTAATAGACCCTTGTATAGTTGCTTTGCATAAAAGTCATGTTCTTTCAAATGGGTGTGATTGTTGGAGCATAATTTTGAAAATACTTTTATCCAAAGTGACCAAGATAACTGAAACTCTGGAGAATGATCATACAGAAACTGAAAGTTTTTTTGGGGGGGGCGGGATTTATTATATATATATATATATATATATATAATTATAATTTTTTTTAAACTTGCTTTGGTGCATCACTTTCCCATTTCTACTTCATTATTGTCCAGGCAAGAGGAAAAAGGAGCCTGTTCCAGCAGGAGAATCTATCCATCCAGCGATGTTGAGGTTGAAGCTGAACTGGGTTCAGTTGATCGACACACCCCGACTTATCCTCGAGAAGCAACGGAGGTGGAAGCTGCGTTAATCGGGCAATCCTTGACGTGCTGGGCGAGCTTATCCACATGATGCATGACCGGGGCGTGTGTCTTACGCCCCCACCCCAGGACTATAGACACATGGAACTTTTGTATAGTTTGTGTTGCACAGATTTTTGGCAGTTGGTCTTCTTTTAGTTGCAGTAAACAATTTGACTTATGTGATTGTATCATAATTTGTCATTTCTGGCTGTGTCAACAGTAAAAAACATTTTGTCATTGACGTTTTGGTACGATGATGGTTCATTTCTTTAAGAATTTTAATTTGGGAGTTTGCTACTCCAGAAGACACTGCACACTACACCTGGTTAATCTTTACAAGATGCTGGAATAATCATGTCTAAACTGAGATTTTAGCAAATGGTATTTAAGATGAAAAGGTTTAGTTATTTCAGTGATAGCACCATTACATCAGGAATTCTGGCTATACGAGGTTTAGAGTTTGATGTGATGTAACATTTTACCACAAACTATTGTACTGTGGTGTATAATTCTGCTGGATGACTTATACCAAACCAGAAGTAATTAATTCAGATATTTTGAACAACCAGTTTTACTGTCTGTTTACTTCCATTTACATTTAGGACCCCATTAAATGTAAAACTTATTTTTTTACTACTTGATTTTGCTTAACGGCTTAGCATTAATTTAAATCAGTAAACCTTGGTAACTTTTACAAATCAAACTAATGTTACACAAAGTGGAGACATTTAGCAAAAAGTACAAAAGTTTATTCAAAATTCACAATGAAACATAATGGTATATAACATGGAGGCAAATGATGACCAAAGTATTCCATTCCGTGGCATGAACTTTTGCAGTGGTGTCTCTGAGAAAACCATCTGAAAACACATACAGCATACATATTTTAATTAGTGCTGTTATTTAAAAATAATGTAATTGATTACAGGGTTGTGAATAGTAATCGAAATGAATCATTTAATTGCAAGATGTTAAAAAAAATCTGTGTATGTTTGGGGCATTTAATAATCTGGTAAACAGGATCTGGGTTATTTCTGTTACACATCAAGCAGGCATTAAACAAGCTGTAAATTGATCTTAAATTGGGAGAAGTGTCTAACTGTAATTTGGATGGGTTAATGCAGACAAATTTCATTGTATGTGTACAATGACAATAAAAGGCTATATTATAAAGAATGCCTGTAAAAACAGAATTGTGGGAGTTTGGAAGCTGATTCTTTCTGCACAATATGATGCCTTTAATAATTATTTTATGTGATTTTTCTTATTTAAATTTGTCCATTGAACATTAAAATCTGGATGAAAAACAAATGAAACGTTTTTAATGGGTTTTAACCTGTTCGAGTTCAGTGACAACGTTAATTAACGGTCATTAAAACTGAATTAACATTTTGTGCATGAACGTCAGTAAACGCACAAACTCCCACGTTTGAGATTTAACAATAAGTTATCAAAGTAAGTTACTTTAGTATAAAAAGTATTGACATCCAACACATTTATTGCTCTCAGAAACGCGTCTTCATTTACAGACCAAGTCATTGACGTCAAATCAAAACAGAGCAAAGTGTGACTGAAGGTGTGACAGGTACTGTAATTAATCTAAATTTACGCTTTATTTTGACAACCACAATTTTAATACTTAATAGCGACAGCCTGCAGTTATTACTTATTACGAAGTAAAGATTAGCTTACCGTCATGCTTTGTCTCTTCATCTCTCGCAGCTCGTATCTTCTCATCTTCATATTGTTGTATGAATTCCCAGTCTTCTGTACTTTTCAAGTGTGTTTCGTCTCATTGCCAGCAACTTTCTCTTAAAACTCACAGAGCAGCAAACATGCGGAGTCCGCCATTGTTTGTTTGTGTCGCGTATAAAACGTCATCACTGCAGTTTGCTCTGCTGACCCTGCCCATGTTGAAGAGGTACTATTGTAGTAGAAAAGGACATGCCTGGAACCAATGTAGAGCCGAGTAGTGCTACTTCTGTGTAGTAGAAAAGTGCCTTAAGTGTTGTCCAAATCAAAATTCTTGGACCTATTTTGTTCACACACTGATGAACAGGACCAAAAACAGTTTCCCTGCATGTACCACAGATATGGGCAGATAAATGTAAATGGACTGCATTTATATAGCGTTTTTTTTTCCATCTGCATCACATGCTCAAAGTGCTTTACAATAATGCCTCACATTCATCCCGATGTTAGGGTGCTGCCATACAAGGCACTCATTAAACACCGGGAGCAACTAGGGGACTAAGGACCTTGCCCAAGGGCCCTTAGTGATTTTCCGGTCAGGCTGGGATTTGAACCAAGGATCCTCTAGTCTCAAGCCCAACGCTTAACTACTAGACCATCACTTCCCCTCAAGTCAAATTACACTTATTAACTGAAGTACGGGTTCTTGTTCGCTAGAGCTAAAGCGTTTACATGAAGAGGCTCAGGGGGTCGAGTGGATCAAAATGGCTTTGCATTGCTGGACACCCTGTTACATGGACGGGTACTGCAAAGAGAGCCAGTGATTGAACCGAGGTACGGTGCACTCCGTACGCAGGATTATCCGTGGCTCGTCCACTCTCAAGACACTTCAACTCTGTTCAGACTGAACGGGGACACAGCGAGCAGAACCGCAAGAATTCTTTTTTGTGTAACTCATTAAATATGACAATAAAGTCAGTGATGTCATTAAACAAGTATGCAAGAACTTACAGTAATTTCATTTCATTTTCATTTATTTATTTAAAAGGGACAAATATTAATGAACACAAAGTGTAAATATGTCAGATTATAGCCATGGGCTAATTTCCATCTGTAGTCCCTGAAAGACTATAAGAATTAAACAATTTACAGTAAAAACACACAAACATCACAGGAGCTTACAATACAACAAACTACATTACACAGGGGTCACCAACTACTACAACAAGACACTGACTAGACAAAAAACAGGAAACAAAAGGACACTGACATGATCTGAGCATGAAGGTTAGCTTGCACAAATTCAGTCAAAGGAGGACACACAGTTTAAAAAAAAAAAAAACTATGTACAATTCAATTAGAATAAGTTAATTAAAACTGCAAGTCTAATTTCATACATTTATATATTTTAAAAACCATAACTTTAAAAACAATAATTTATAAAGTGCTGTAGTGCATTGCACATTCCCTACAGTTCTTCTTAGTTTCTACAATTGAGTTCATAATGCTCACATTTTTTATTTGATTTGAGCCACTCCTTTAAGTGACTTTTGAAGGCTTTAATGCTTGGAGCCTCTCTCACTGTAGTTGGCAAAGCGTTCCATTGGGCACTGCCTTTGTAGGACAGACCATTTTGTGCAAAAGCTGTTTTTCGCACAGACACTTCACAGTTCCCTCTACTCATAACCCTGGTGACCCTCGGACCAACTGTTCTATATTTAATATAGTTTGTAAGACGTGGAGGGGCCAACCCATGTAAAATTTTATATATTAGACAAGCATTTTTAAATTTTATAAAATTTTCAAAACTAAATAAGTTATACTTTGTTAAAATTTTGCAGTGATTATATGAAAATGGTCTTTTATCTAAAATTTTCAGTGCTCTTTTATAAAGCCTTTCAATCGGTTTTAAAATTGTCACACCTGTGAGAGACCAGCTGGTTATGCAGTAACCTACATGAGAAAAAAATTGTACAGTGCAAGAACAACATAGCTGCTTGATCTGTCATTGACCTCCTTATTTGGTTGAAGTTAAACACATTGTATTTGATTATATTAGTTATCATTTTAATATGATTTTTAAAGGAGAGTGTCGAGTCCAGCAACACTCCCAAATATTTGAATTCTTTAACTAACTGCAGTTCATCATCTCCAGTGTACACATGGGAGCGCTCTATATTGGAAGTCTTTTTTGAAAAATACATACAGACAGTTTTCTGTATGTTTAATTTAAGACATGATCCGTTAAGCCAATTTGAAATATACTTTAGGGCTGATGTAAGAGTTTGAGCTGCTGCCTCAAGTGATCTTGCACTTGTGTAGATTACTGTATCATCAGCGTAAAGTTATATGTCCACAAACACTTGGTAGGTCATTAATGAATAATGAAAATAAACTGGGCCCCAAGATAGATCCTTGGGGGACTCCTAGTGCACAATCTAAGTAGGGGGATTTAATACCATTTACCATGGTGGCTTGTTTTCTATTTGATAAATAAGATGCCATCCATTTTATGGCATGCTCAGAAAAATTAAAAGATTGCAACTTTAATAATAAAATATTCACTAGATCAAATGCTTTGCGCAAATCTAAGAAAACTGCTCCTACACAATTGTTTTTATCCAAAAGACTTTTCACTTTTTCCATGAACATTGTTATGGCAGTCTCAGTTGAATGGTAGGTACGAAAACCAAATTGCATGGGATGCAGAGTAGTTTGGCCACTTTGTAGATGTTGAATCAGTTGCTTGGTAACCCACTTTTCAAGGACTTTAGAAAGACTGACAGTATGCTAATTGGTCTGTAGTTATTAATATTATTTTTGTCACCCCCCCTTAAAAATTGGGGTAACTGTGACCATCTTCCATATCTGTGGTACAATGGTAATAAGAAATAAAGTGGTTTAACTATTAGTTCTGGCATCCCTTCATTGGCTTCTTGTCTCTCTGAGATCAGATTTTAAGGTGCTATTACTGGCCTATAAAATTGTTCACGGACTGGCACCTCCCTACCTGGCTGACCTGGTTGATCCCGAAGTGGCGGCACGGGCTTTGCGTTTGCAGGGTGCAGGACTGCTGTGGGTTCCTGGGTTGAATAAAAAGTCTGCGGGTCACAGAGCCTTATTGCGCCCGGCTCTGTGGAATGATCTCCCTGCGGAGTTACAGCAGTTGGATTCTGTGGAGATTTTTAAGTCTCGATTAAAGACCCATCTATTTTCCCTGTTTTATCATTAGTATTTTATTTTGTGTTTTTTATTCTTTTACTTTTTATGTTTTATTCTTGTGCTTTTTAATCTTTTAATTCAATTTATTCTGTTTTTCATGTTGTGTGAATTTTGACATTTTAGTGTGGTAGAAAAAACGGGTGTTTTATCAGAAGATGAAGCGAGCTCACGCTCACACTGGAGCAAAGGCATGGCCCTTGCACAGTGACTTATCCTTTTTGGAGTAGAATGTCTTCCCCTCCATGGCACAGACGAAGCACGTATCATGCCAGCTGTACCCCAGAGCCTCCAGAAACGATCGCCGGCATTAATCTTAAAGTCACAGCCATGGCACTTCGTGCCAAACATCTTCTCGTAGTCTCTCTCACAGTAGGGTTCACCCTCCTTCATGTAAAAAACTTGGTTGGTCGTCTTCAGTGCATGCATGATTTCCCCTGAGATCTTCTTTTTGCACTTGGCACAGGTTGGGGCGTATCTGTTATCGTGACACTTGGTACAGTAGACGGAGACTCTTTACTCAAAAAAAGCCACCCTCCTCAAGGACCGCTGTCTTCAGGTGGCTGCTGTGCTGCCTGCAGGATAGAACTGCGACTCTCCACAGGCATCGGCCTGACCGCCTGCTGGTGCTGGGTCAGGACGATGTTGGTCTTATCTGGACCAAAACGGTCTGCGAAACTGGGGTCAGAAAGGGTTGGCAGAAAGGAGCTGCGCTGCCTCCTGCAGTCTTAGAAGCATCTGGTTTATCTGCTGCCTGGGCCCTGGCAGGTGAAAGACTTGGCTCAAGGCCATTCTGTGGCTGCTGCACACTGACATGGCCCTGCACTAAGCTTAGGTGAGTAGGCCATGTGTTTAATAGCAGATCCTGAGTTGGCACTACCACCACCTGATGTAAAAGACCTTGCCATCTTGTTAATGGTTGTGCTGGAGGCAAACGAGTACTTTGGCTGAACAGAAGCCAGGACAACTGAATCCTTCTGGTCACTACCCCTTTTAAAAGCTTGCTGAGGGTGAGGGAGTCTGTTGCTGTTCTGATCTTGTTTACACCTCAACATGGGTCATGTCCTCTCCAACGGCATCACCAATAGACACAACTCAGTCACCTACCCCAATTCTGTTCTGAGCTGCTTTCCCGCCTGGGGTCAGCCTTGACACAGTGAAGGGCATGCTGAAGCCCTTGCCACCCTGCAGCCTGAAGCCCCAAGGCACTGGGCCACTGAGGGTTATGGGGTACACACTCATAGCCTCTTGTTCCTTTGTGTTCTCGCCAGACATCATGAGTCTCAATCAGTCCAATAGTTCAAATAAATAAATAAATAAATAAACAAATAAAAAGCATGTGAGTGAAGCAGGCTTAAAAAAAACTTTGGGACTTCCTGAGGAAGCCCTTATGTAGTTAAAAAGTAAGTAAAAAACAAAAACAAAACAACAAACAAACCCCAAAAATCAGCTCTCATGTTTACAGAAACAGGTGTCATGTGATCATATGTGCGCCTTGGGGCAACTGTTTGTTGTGATTTGGCGCTATACAAGAAAAAAGTTGATTGATTGATTGATATGTCTGAGTTGCAATTAAAACTCTGAGCATCATCAGTTTGACACCAAGAGAATTTTCAATTCTCTTTAGCAAAATTGAGAGAATGACTTCATCAAAAGTGTTGTGGTCCAGTAGCATTTGAAAGCCATATGGAAATGTTTCAGCCGGAGTAAGGAAATACTCCGTATAGAGATGTGTTGCAGAACATTAACAATCTGCAGTGAGGACATAATAAAATCATCTGCATTTATTTGTCTGTCTGTCTGTTAGCAGGATTACGTCAAAACTACTGCATGGATTTTGACGAAATTTGTAGATATTAGGCCATGGAAGACTCCATCAAATTTTGGAGGTGATCCGGATTCTGGATCAAGATTTCACTTTATATAGGCTTTGAAGAATTACATCAAAACTACCTCACCAAATTTGCACCAAAGATAGATGTTACTCCATGGAAGGCTCCCTTAAATTTTTGAGGTGATCTGGACTCTGGATCAAGTTTCACTTTACAGGCTTTTAAGGATTACATCAAACTACTTCAGATTCTCACAAAAAGATATTAGGACATGGAAGACTCCACGGAATTTTAGAGGTGATCAGGATTTCACTTTATATAGGCTTTTATTTTATTTATTTCTTTATTTTACCAAATTTATTTTATTTGTTATAACACCAAATCACAACAATGCTGCCTTGAGGGGCTTCACACGAGTAAGATCTAACCTTACCAATCCCCCTGAGCAAGCACGCAGGCAGCAGTGGTAAGGAAAAAAAACTCCCTTTGGTGATAATGAGAAAGAAACCTCAAGCAGACCAGACTCAGAATGGCCTAAGCAGTGGGTAATCCCTCTAAGAGTTACAAGGTTTTTACAAGTTCTTAACAAATGGAAGAAATGGAAAACAGAAGAGCAACCAAAAACAGAGTCCTTAATTGAAATGAAATAGCAGTCCATCTTGGCTCTTTAATCTATGTGTGCCCAATTCCATAACCGGTAGGTACCAACCAGGTAGGGCATCCAGTCATTGATGCAACAGGCATAGCATCCTGAGGTCAATCTGGCACCCTGAGGTGCAGGCCCAACATCTGTTGAACGTCTCAGCAGTATCTCGGACAGGGAGAAAAACAGAATCAGACGGAAATAACTGCTTCTGAGGCATTAGTTCACCAGCAGTAAGTCAACAGGGAAGCAGAGAGATTTCTATCAGTTTCAGTTTTTTTTTTCAATTTATTTGCATTTATATAGCGCCAAATCACACCAGAGTTGCCTCAAGGCGCTTCACACAAGTAAGGTCTGACGTGACTAACCCCAGAGCAACAGTGGTAAGGAAAAATTCCCTCTTAGGAAGAAACCTCAAGCAGACCAGACTCAAAGGGGTGACATTTCTAAGATGGTCGCTGGCATTTTGGGGTTAACCTTCATTCACATACCAAGTTTGGTAGAAATCAGCAAAAGGACCTGGCAGGAGTAAGACAGCAAACAGATAAGCAGACATGACCTTGGTCTCAGTAATTGACCTTTTACATATTTGACCTTCCTGGTCAATTCCAGAACCCGCTTCCATATGTGTCTCAAATTTGGTGCAAGTTGAAGTGAAATCTTTGACCCCAATGACCTTGACCCACTGACTAGCCATTAGCAAATTTGACCTGACCTGGTCTGTTCCAGAACCCACGAAGGTGTAAGAAAATCAGAATGAAACACTTAAAAATACATATGTGTGCCAAGTTTAAAGTCACATTTTGATCTTTGACTCCAACGACCTTGACCTTGGAGGAGTCAGAGATCAAATGGGCAAACGTTGCTGAAATGATCGTTTGATTCCTGTCATGTATGATCCAGTTTCTCTTAATGGTCACAAAAGGATAGTGTTCTATTGTATTGCAAGGTTTGCTCATCATTCCGGAGTAAGAACTACACAGACTTCACCTGTAGTTGTGATTAATAGCTCCCAAAATCGCCTCTTTTTTAATTACTTTATTCTCGTAATATTACAACTTTATTCTCAGTCTTTAAAAAAAAAATAAAAAAAAATCAATGTGGCCCTGAAACGGCATCCTATTAATTTTTTTGCAAATTTATTATTATTATTATTTAAGTATTCACAGCCACTGCTCAATACTTTGTGGGTGGACCTTTGACAGCAATTACAGCCTCACGTCTTCTTGAATATGATGCCACACGCTTGGTGCACCTATCTTTGGGCAGTTTTGTCCATTCCTCTTTGCAGCACCTCTCAAGCTCCATCAGGTTGGATGGGGAGCGTCTGTGCACAGCCATTTTCAGATTGGATTCAGGTCTGGGCTCTGGCTGGGCCACTCAGCGATGTTCACAGAGTTGTCCTGAAGCCACTCTTTTGATATCTTGGCTGTGTGCTTAGGGTGATTGTCCTACTGAAAGATGAACCGTCGCTCCAGTCTGAGGTCAAGAGCGCTCTGGAGCAGGTTTTCATCCAGGTTGTCTCTGTATATTGCTGCATTCATCTTTCCCTTACTCTTTCCTTACCAGTTTCCCACTTCCTGTCACTGAAAAACATCCAAACATCATGATGCTGCCACCACCATGCTTCACTGTAGGGATGTTAGCTGGTTTCCTCCAAACATGACACCTGCCATTCATGCCAATGAGTTCAATCTTTGTCTCATCAGACCAGAAAATTTTGTTTCTCATGGCCTGAGAGTCCTTCAGGTGCATTTTGGCAAACTGTTTTGGCTGCCATGTGCCTTTTACTAAGGATTGGCTTCCATCTGGCCACTCTACCATACAGGCCTGATTGGTGGATTATTGCAGAGATGGTTGTCCTTCCGGAAGGTTCTCCTCTTGCCACAGAGGAATGCTGGAGCTCTGACAGAGTGTCCATCGGGTTCTTGGTCACCTCACTGACTCAGTCCATTCTCTACCGAGCGCTCAGTTTAGATGGGGGCCAGCTCCTGGTGGATCTGAACTTCTTCCATTTATGGATGATGGAGGCCACTGTGCTCATTGGGACCTTCAAAGCAGCAGAATTGTTTCTGTACCCTTCCCCAGATTTGAGTTCATGGTTGGTTTGTGCTCTGACAAGCACTGTTAACTGTGGGACCTTATATGTAGACAGGTGTGTGCCTTTCCAAATCATGTCCAATCAACTGAATTTACCCCAGGTGGACTCCATTTAAGCTGTAGAAATATCTCAAGGATGATTAGTGGAAACGGGATGAACCTGAGCTCAATTTTGAGCTTCATGGCAAACGCTGTGAATACTTATGTACATAACATTTCTTAGGTTTTATATCTTTTAAAAAATTTGTAAAAATCTCAATAACAAAAAAAATCACCTCATTATGAGGTATTGTGTGTAGAATTTTGAGAATAAGGCTGTAACTAGGGCTGCCACAAACGATTATTTTGATAATCGACTCGTCATTGATTATTTTTGCGATTAGTCAACGAATTGGATCATACATAAATTGTGGCTTGTCGCACCAGCTTGCAGCTGCTCTTGTATAACCATCATTGGCTTCAAGCTTGAAGTGTTTAAGGTATGTGCTAACTAAAATACAAAGACAATTGAAATCTTGATCACCAACCATGGACTGGGGTCTCATGTCAGTCACCAACATGTTCAAGATTGCTTCAGTCAAGGTGTTTCCTTGCTGAGGTGTGCAAGTTGTTGGCTTGGTAAAGTCTTCCATTTTAGCACTGTACCATAGCGTTATAAAATATTAGTGTTATCACATTTCCTACTCAAGCATGACATCGCTGTTATAACTTTACAGCAAACACATACCATATGTGCTAATGAGGCTAATAAAATCATCATTGTTAATGTTAACATTTACAGCTATCACTATAAGTAGCTCACTATAGACAATAACGTGAGTGGTTAACTAGCCAGTTATACTTAGAGGACTGTTCCTCTTCATCTGAATCAGCCACAGCGTACTTCTTTCTCAGATGCTCCTGCATTGCCGTTGTACTGCCGTGGAAGGCAGTTCTGCCTTGCAGATTTTGCATTGCACATTTTATTCTTTAATTTGGTTAAAATGCTCCCAAACTTTTGTGAATTTGAAATACAGATTACAGTGGACACTATTTGTTTTTGTAGACCCATTTATGTTGAATGAATGAGTTCCGTGTTTCTCAGTCCTGGTCTTGAGTGTCTCCCTGCCCCACTTGTTTATTTGAACCTGGTTTGTTGGAGCAGGCAAATATCTAAAGGGGAGGGGCATGATTTTTTTTTTTTTTTTTACCATTATTGATGTAAATACACTGTCTTCATTTTTGTTTATTTTACTCTTCTAAATGAGGCGATACTTTATTGACATGAAAATTCAGTAAGGTATATCTTATATATTATATTCCAGTTCTAAGGTAGAACTATGCCAGTATACAAAGGTGCTTCTAAATATCTAAAAAGGAAGAGTAAAGCGTTGGGTCAAGCATAATGGTGGGCATGTACAAGGTTATTCCATGCTAAATATAATGACTACAACTAACATGTTCCATTATCTGAATGGAAATTCTTGGTTTGGAAAATGTTATTGTTCAATATTTAAAAGCATTTTAGTCCTATTTTGGTACTTACTTAGCTATATGGAATGTTCAGGCTGCAACTTTCAGGCTTCCTTCTTATCATACGAAGCAGTGGAAGATGAAACCTCCATTCATGCATGACTGAACATGACCCTGCTGGAGATAATCCTTTAGTTAGACCACCTGTGATCTTACCAGGAAATAAACTTGAGATAGGCTCCAGCCCCCCCCCGCGACCCTTAATTGGACAAAGCGATAGAAGATGAATGAATGAATGAATTCTGTCATCATTTGTCCAAGTATCCATAATTACCATTAATTAATGGTACTGATTTCATATTTCAGTGATGTTTTAACCCCTTAATGCCCGAATTTATATAGCTGTATATAAAAAAATGTTTTGTGTGTGTTTTTGCCTTTAAGTAGATGGTAAATAATGTTGAGATTATTAATTTCACTTTTGCACAAAAACTAGATAGTAATATTGGGTATTCTGGTAATGACTTTATGTTATAATAATAATGATGGTATGTTGCAAATTTGCGACAACAGGCATACAGGTCAATTCGGTAAGTTGCATATTTGAGTCAGAGATTGTAGCATATATGCGACGATGGGCGTTAAGGGGTTAAGTACTAATTTCTGAAAAAAAAAAATTTTTGATGAGCTTTTTGATTTATTTATTTATTTATTTTTTTACGGTGATTTAAATCATGATTTAAGGGGGGGGGGGGGGGGGGGGGGTGTATGTACTGCAGACCAGTACTGAGGAAGACTGTAGCTTACAGGTTTCATTTGGCAATTTTTATGTACACATATGACTAACGGACACTGACTACTGATTCATCACAATAAGAGTGTTTATTTCTGCTCTGAAACAAAAATGAGACATGCTTATATAAGAACAATATGTAATAAAAAGTCTTAAAATATAATCACACACAAATTGTGAAAAAAAAGAGAAAAAAAAAACCTTTATAATTTCTGGAGGACGAGTTCACGTTTAGGCACTTAGATTCAGCATTGAGGATAAAATCATTTTTTGGCAGATGGAGGCTTTCACTTCAAGTTACAGTACACATTTTTCACAAAATGGTTATTTCATTCAAGCCAGCTCTGTGGATTTACGTTTGTGACAGTGATAAATGTGTAAACTGTTAAAACCACTAGGATTCAGAATTGTTGAACAAACTGAAGCAAGACATAGCCTTTTGACACCATTGTTGTCCCTGTTTGGCACAAAATGGACATGGTATCTGTTTTATGCCAAAACTGATTTTTGTCTACCAAACAGCAAAACCCAACCAAACGAAAACAAATTAATAAACCTTTTCCACATATGGGAAGAAAGTGTTGTCATCTTTAAAATTTGTTTTTGTTCGTTTGTTTATTTGGCAGACCTGATTCTGTTGCCGTGACCAACTGGTTATGCTTGTTTCTAGAGCACAAGGTTCCCAGTTCAAGGCCATCACTGCCCACTGTCCATGTGATGTGGAGCTGCCAGGAAGTGCATCCCATGAAAAACATATGCCAAATAAACATGCAGATCCATGTCGGAGCTGCTCTGGTGACCCCAAGTGAAAAAGGGAGAGGCCGAAAGTACTAACTTTTCCACTTCTGTTGCCATGCCTAAACAAAAGGTCTTCTTGAAATTAACCCATCAATAAAGTCCTCTGCTAGCCTACTCTTGAAAGAACTGGTCTTCAAAATTGAAACCTCACCTGGTTGTTGCATCATCAAAAAATTAATCCCAGTCTGTCACAGGAGTGACACATACAGACAGAGAACTTATTCATTCTCTCTCACACACACCTGCTCAGCAACTTGCCTAAAATGCATGTCTTTGGAAGTGCGAGGAAGCCAGAGCACCTGGAGCGAACCCACACAGATAACGAGGAGAACATGCACACTTCACATAGAAAAGGACAATTTAGAAGTGAACCTGGTACCTTCTCACTGTGAGTCAGTCAGTGCTAACCACTAAACCACTGTGCTGACCAGCTGAATTTATTTTGCACCAATTTCTAATTTTTTTTAACAATGTAATTTGATTTTATTTCTCCATTAATATAGTTTGCAGTGTCATACGAGGTCTGTCCATAAAGTATAGGTCCTTTTTATTTTTTTCAAAAACTATATGGATTTCATTCATATGTTTTTACGTCAGACATGCTTGAACCCTCGTGCGCATGCGTGAGTTTTTCCACGCCTGTCGGTGACATCATTCGCCTGTGAGCACTCCTTGTGGGAGGAGTCGTCCAGCCCCTCGTCGGAATTCCTTTGTCTGAGAAGTTGCTGAGAGACTGGCGCTTTGTTTGATCAAAATTTTTTCTAAACCTGTGAGACACATCGAAGTGGACATGGTTCGAAAAATTAAGCTGGTTTTCAGTGAAAATTTTAACGGCTGATGAGAGATTTTGAGGTGACACTGTCGCTTTAAGGACTTCCCACAGTGTGAGACATCGCTCAGCGCTCTCAGGCGGCATCATCAGCCTGTTTCAAGCTGAAAACCTCCACATTTCAGGCTCTATTGATCCAGGACGTCGTGAGAGAAGACGTGCGGATGGGTCCGCGCGTCGGGACGCAGCCGCCGCGACGCTCCGCCACAGGAAAAACACCTCCGTTGGAAGGGTTAAGGACAAGTTGGAACATGTCCAGCTGTTAAACAATTTCTCATATACTCACTCCACTGAAAGCCATCAAAAGCCGCCTGGATTTTACAAATGGTTATCAACACGGAGGTGTTTTTCCTGTGCCGCCGCTCCGCGTCGGCTGCATCCCCACGCGCGGATCCGTCCGCACGTCTTTCATTAAAAAAATCTCCTTTAACAGTGGAATATCCGGATAAAATGCTGAAACCGACTTCTTCTGAAACTTCTCTGTTCTCTCACGACGTCCTGGATCAATAGAGCCTGAAATGTGGAGGTTTTCAGCTTGACACAGGCTGATGACGCCGCCTGAGAGCGCAGCGCGACGTCTCGCACCGTGGGAAGTCCTTAAAGCGACAGTGTCATCTCAAAATCTCTCATCAGCCGTTAAAATTTTCACTGAAAACCAGCTTAATTTTTCGAACCATGTCCACTTCGATGTGTCTCACAGGTTTAGAAAAAATTTTGATCAAACAAAGCGCCAGTCTCTCAGCAACTTCTCAGACAAAGGAATTCCGACGAGGGGCTGGACGACTCCTCCCACAAGGAGTGCTCACAGGCGAATGACGTCACCAACAGGCGTGGAAAAACTCACGCATGCGCACGAGGGTTCATGCATGTCTGACGTAAAAACATATGAATGAAATCCATATAGTTTTTGAAAAAAAATAAAAAGGACCTATACTTTATGGACAGCCCTCGTACATTACTGTGAAATGTTTGGTTTTTTTCATCTCATGAAAGAATCCAATCAATTACCAAGTCACAAATATCTTTCAACTAAAACAAAAAAAGCAGCACCTTGGGGGCATGACAACACACAGTTATTGATGATCACTCATAATAAATGACTGTATAATCTGATTACATAAAATCCATCTTCTTATTAATTATACAAGACCATGTTGTTGGCGAAAACAATGCTGTATGTTTTTTAAACATTTATCTTTTTTTCCAACAAGAAACAAAATGCCAGCATGTCTGTTGTGTGGGCCGCTGAAGAGGAGGTACTGCTGGCCCACCACCACCAGAGGGCGCCCTGCCTGGAGTGCGGGCTCCAGGCACCAGAGGGCGCTGCCGCCGACGAGAGCAGCCAGGGTGACAGCTGTCACCCATTACTGGACACAGCTGACTGCACTCAGCACGGAGGTATATCAGCAGGACAGCGTCTCCACCTCAGTGCCGAGATATCGCCTTGAGTTTAAGGTAATCACCTCTGCAGCATATTCTGTGTTTTTGACAATACTTGATAAACCTTTCAGGACAGCGGACTATTGGAGACCAAGTGTTTGGATAAGTACTCCCCTTTCCTGCTTCAGTGTAACAAGAGGTGGAGGCGGCTTCGCCCCTCTCCATCTGCTGGGTGCGGTCGCATCCCTACCTGTGTGTTTGTGCTCTTTTCCGCCAGCAGTACCGGATCCGACGAGCGAAGGCAGTGGCCACCTGGGAATTCGGGACTTGGCGGTTCCAGTACTTCTGGGTTTCGGTGGCAGAGGAGATCTGGGTGGTTCCGGTTCGACTAGGACGGACGTCTCCTACCTTCGGGCCTGCCCACACGACACCAGCAGATTTCGGCTTACACCTCCAAATTGTTAATTGTTGTATTAGTTGTGCTCATCTCACAACAGTAAAACTTGTTCTTTACCTTTCTCCATTGTCCGTTCATTGCGCCCCCTGTTGTGGGTCCGTGTACCTACACTTTCACAACAATGTCATCTTCAAAAGAACAAACACAACTAAAGTAAAATCATCACGAACATCAAATCCCAACATACCAACCGGTCTCTGGCATCAGTCTGTCTCGGGAGACAATGGAGCTGAGCCATGGGTCAGTTGGTAGTTGAGTTGCAGCGCCTGCTATGACTGAAGAGCCCGATCCTGGATCGACAGACTCTGTTGCAGGCACTGCAGGTATAATTTCCTGTTTTCTGTGGGTGCTCGCTGTCATCGGCGGCGTCTCCTTTCTTCCTAATGCTCCTCCCTCCTGGCGTCTGTCAGCTGGGTGCCACTCTTAAGCCGCCAGCTGTCACAGTCTGCTGCTGATGTTTCCAAGTCTGTTGGGTTGATGTTGCTCGCTCTGAAGTCATGCTTACAGACATCCTTGTGGCGTAGTGCAGGCCGTCCTGTGGGTCTGTTGCCAGTGGCTAGCTCACCATACAGCATATCTTTGGGGATACAGCCGTCGTCCATGCGGACAATATGACCGAGCCAGCGTAGCCGTCTTTGGCTAAGTAGGGCAAACATGCTTGGCGCTCCTGCCCGAGCCAGTAGTTCGATGTTTGGGACATGGCCCTGCCAGGTGACGCCCAGGAGTCATCTTAGGCAGCGCAGATGGAAGGCGTTCAGCCTGCGTTCTTGATGGGAATACAGGGTCCATGTTTCGGTGCCATAGAGGAGAGTGCTCAGCACACAGGCCTGGTACACTTTCATCATGGTGTTGGTAGTTGGCATGGAGTTGTCCCACACTCTCTTTGCCAGGCGAGCCATTGCTGATGATGCTAGGCCAATCCTTATGTTAAGCTCGGTGTCAAGGGAGAGGTTACTAGAGATGGTAGAGCCCAGGTAAGTGAAGTTCTCAACCACTTCAAGGGTATAGTCAGAGATGGTTATGCGGGGGGTGTTACTGACATCTTGACCCATAATGTTGGTTTTCTTGATGCTTATGGTGCGACCAAACTCAGTGCAGGCAGAAGCAAAGCTGTTGATAAGCTGTTGTAAGGCTTCCTCTGTATGTGTGGTGAGGGCAGCATCATTTGCGAACAGCAGCTCTCAGATGAGAACTTTCCTCACCTTGGTATTTGCACGGAGGTGGGCCAGGTTGAAGAGGTTGCCATCACTTGTGTGAATGAAAACTCCATCTTCAGTCTGATTGAAGGAGTGTCTCAGCAGCAGCGAGAAGAAGATGCCGAAGAGTGTTGGTGCGAGCACACAACCCTGTTTCACTCTGCTCTTGATTGGGATGGGTTCTGAGGATGAGCCATCATACTGGACATTACCTTTCATGTCCTCATGGAAGGACGTGATCATTTTCAGCAGCTTGGGAGTGCATCCAATCCTCTGGAGTAAGGTGAAGAGACCTTGTCTACTGACAAGGTCAAACACCTTTGTCAGATCGATGAAGGCGATGTACAGGGGTCGGCGTTGCTCATGGCACTTCTCCTGGAGTTGTTGGAGTGAGAACATCATGTCGACCGTTGAACATCCAGCTCTGAAGCCACACTGTACCTCAGGGTAAACCCTTTCGGCGAGAGACTGTAGGCGATTCGGGGCGACTCGTGCAAAGGCCTTGCCAGCAGTGCTGAGCAGGGAGATTCCGTAATAGTTGATGCAATCACTACGGTCACCTTTGTTCTTATACAGCGTGATGATATTTGCGTCTCGCATTTCTTGGGGCACTGTCCCTTCTTTCCAGCACTGTAGCTGGAGTTCATGGAGGTGTTGTAGGAGAGAGGTGTCTTTGCTGGCCTTGATGATCTCTGAGGGGATGCCGTCTCTTCCTGGCGCTTTGCCACAGGCACGGGAGTCAATGGCCTTTCGTAGTTCCTCAACAGAGGGTGGAGTATCAAGCTCCTCCATGACAGGCAAGGGAGTGGTGTTCTCAACTACTGTCAGTGACTGTGTTCTCGCTAGAGTACAGATCCTTGTAATGCTCGGCCCATCTCTCCATCTGCCTGCTACGGTCTGTGATGACTTCACCTGAGGCCGACTTAAGGGGAGCGATCTTGATGGTGCTGGGGCCAAAGGCTTTTTTCATGCCTGCATACATGGAGCGAATGTCGCCATAGTCAGCAGAAAGCGGGATGCTTCAACAGAGTCTCAGCCAATGGTCGTTGGGCTGGAAGAAACAGAATGCCACCATGTCATCTTCAAAAGTACAAGCACAGCTAAAGTAAAATTATCATGAACATCAAATCCCAACATACCAACCACAGGCCCCACAAAACAATAAAAAAAACGCACACACCCATGACAATTGGGTCCAGAAGTTTTCAGTGATCCATGATGAGTAATACAAGGTTGCCACAGTTTTGGAAACCCATCAGCCCTCCCTCTGAGTCTAAACTTGACTTTTTTTTTCCCAAGTAAAAAAAAAAAAAGCAAGAGTTCCTTCAACTATAACGGAATGGGTGGGGGATGTGGAGCTTTCCAGGATAGCAGTATTCTGCATCGTGCTACCAATGAGGTAAAGGCAATTACATCCAACTGCGAGTTAGTAAATGACACAGTGGGGACTGCAGGAACTCCAAAAATTGCGCTCAGCGGACAAGGCTCCACCCTGACTCCAAGAATGTGAGATCTACCATCAAAATACCAAATCCAATATGGTTGGTGTTTGGGGCAAAAAAATCATGACTTAAATCACAGGGTGAGGAGTTACATCTATCACACAGATCAGAAACATTAGGGTCAGTTTGGGATAATTTGGACTTTGATAAGTGCAGCCTGTGTACTACTTTAAAGTGAATTAGGGAAAGTCTTGCACAAGATGACATACGAATTTAGTTTACAGCCATATCCCAGAAACCCTCCCCAAACTCAAGACCCAACTCTTGCTCCCAACTACAAATAATTTTATTGACTGGATGATTGTCCATTGAAAGAACAAGATTGTATATCAGCAATATGAGCTTTCGTATGAAGCATGAGTTCAAAGAGGTGCTCCCAATGATGTTTTAGGGGGCTGAGTGGGGAACTCTGGGGAAAAATAGTAGGTGCACAATGGCTAATTTGAAAATAAATAAATAAGTGAGATGAGAGCAGGCTATATAAGGAAGACATATCAGTAAAATTTAAAAAAAGTATTATCTTTAAAAAGATGACAAAACCATTTAATGCCCTTACCCTAGATGAAATGCAGTGTCTAAGAAGGAAGGAAGAAAGAGGTGATTATTACATAAAGGGCCAAGAGCAGAAGCAGAAACACATTTGATGTGAAGCCGAAATTTTTATTTTTATTTTAAGAGAGGCAAGTACAACAGATGTGTGTGTGTGTGTGTATATATACGAGTATATATATATATATATATATATATATATATATATATATATATACGAGGGTTGTCAATAAAGTAACGGTCCTTTTTATTTTTTTCAAAAACTATATGGATTTCATTCATATGTTTTTACGTCAGACATGCTTGAACCCTCGTGCGCATGCGTGAGTTTTTCCACGCCTGTCGGTGACGTCATTCGCCTGTGAGCACTCCTTGTGGGAGGAGTCGTCCAGCCCCTCGTCGGAATTCCTTTGTCTGAGAAGTTGCTGAGAGACTGGCGCGTTGTTTGATCAAAATTTTTGCTAAACCTGTGAGACACATCGAAGTGGACATGGTTCGAAAAATTAAGCTGGTTTTCAGTGAAAATTTTAACGGCTGATGAGAGATTTTGAGGTGATGCTGTCGCTTTAAGGACTTTTCACGGTGCGAGACGTCGCGCAGCGCTCTCAGGCGGCGTCATCAGCCTGTTCAAGCTGAAAACCTCCACATTTCAGGCTCTATTGATCCAGGACATCGTGAGAGAACAGAGAAGTTTCAGAAGAAGTCGGTTTCAGCATTTTATCCGGATATTCCACTGTTAAAGGAGATTTTTTTAATGAAAGACGTGCGGACGGATCCGCGCGTCGGGACGCAGCCGACACAGTGCGGCGGCACAGGAAAAACACCTCCGTGTTGATAACCATTTGTAAAATCCAGGCGGCTTTTGGTGGCTTTCAGTGGAGTGAGTATATGAGAAATTGTTTAACAGGCAGGACATGTTCCAACTTGTCCTTAAGGCTTTCAACAGAGGTGTTTTTCCTGTGCCGCCGCACCGCGTCGGCTGCGTCCCGACGCGCGGACCCGTCCGCACGTCTTTCATTAAAAAAATCTCCTTTAACAGTGGAATATCCGGATAAAATGCTGAAACCGACTTCTTCTGAAACTTCTCTGTTCTCTCACGATGTCCTGGATCAATAGAGCCTGAAATGTGGAGGTTTTCAGCTTGAACAGGCTGATGACGCCGCCTGAGAGCGCTGCGCGACGTCTCGCACCGTGAAAAGTCCTTAAAGCGACAGTATCACCTCAAAATCTCTCATCAGCCGTTAAAATTTTCACTGAAAACCAGCTTAATTTTTCGAACCGTGTCCACTTCGATGTGTCTCACAGGTTTAGAAAAAATTTTGATCAAACAACGCGCCAGTCTCTCAGCAACTTCTCAGACAAAGGAATTCCGACGAGGGGCTGGACAACTCCTCCCACAAGGAGTGCTCACAGGCGAATAACGTCACCGACAGGCGTGGAAAAACTCACGCATGCGCACGAGGGTTCAAGCATGTCTGACGTAAAAACATATGAATGAAATCCATATAGTTTTTGAAAAAAATAAAAAGGACCGTTACTTTATTGACAGCCCTCGTATATATATACACACAATAAAAAAAAATAGATAACAAAATGTACAAAAAGTTATATTAACCATTTGCACAAACCCACGGTAGTTGTAGTCGCAACTAGTTGTAGTTGAGTTCCCACAAGAGGGTGGTATTGTCCACAGGCATTATGCAGTCCTGTCCCCTTTAGTACTGTGTTGCGTGTGCAGACATCAACTATTTGCATGTTCCCTCCCACAGTTTTGTGCACTCAGGTGGAGAACCCCCAAATTATATATTCATGAAGGCTAGTGAGCTAAATTTACAATACATTTGAAAGACACAGTCCTCATTGTGCACTGTTAGTAAGTCAGCATGCACTTTTTTGTTTTTGCGAGTGCTGCGGTGTGTGGTGCATGGTTTAGCACACACAGATCTTTGGTAAATCAGGCCCAAGTCTTTTACCCTTTCTTGTCTTTTACCCTTTTTTTTAATGCAACACGCTCTTCTTCTTTACCCTTGGGCATGATTGTTCTTCTGGTTTGATGCCAGTCACGTGATGGAAATTTCATCAAAATGCCAACTTGTTTGCTGTAAATCCTTTGGACAGTGACGTGCTCAATCAGATATCATATTGACTTTGTACTCAGAGGCTGGCAGGGTGAAGTCCAATTAATGTCCAGTCCAACTGATTAGGGTTTTTGCATTCTTACATACAGCTCCTCTGAGTAATTTCTAGATACATTTACAGTTGCAGTGTCTGTGTGAAGACAGATTGACACATTCCTCCAAATAAACACTTAATATTATCTCTGGGTTTACATTTTGCCATTTAGTTTTAGTGTGAAAAGAACTGGGGCCTCATGTACAAAGTGTGTGTACGCACACAAATGTGGCATACATCCGTGTGTACACTAACGTTCAGATATATCTAAAAGTTAAATGACCTTGGAAATGTGTGATGCGTCACGCACAAATCCTGGCTGGTGTACGCACGTTTTGACAGCTATTGGTCTGCTGCCGACATGTAGCTGTGATGCTGGGAACCATTAATAGTGTGAAAACAATAAGTCAGAGTCATGTGCACATAAGTGGCACACTTATGAACAATTAACACCCCCACGTGTTTGCAATTATATGGGTGGATATAAAAGTATGCGCAAAGTGATGCATAAAATGGCATTAACAATGGATGTGTTGGCATTGTTAGAGGACATGTACAATCCGACATGAGAATGTATTCAGGGAACGCAAGGATTTACTTGCAGTTACGATAATTGCCTCATAAGCCGATTTCTATTAGCAAGACCAGTGTTACTGGAGTTGCGCTCGGGACTGTGGCCCAGAACACAATATGGCGAGGAACCAGGGGTTGTTTGTGCTCACATAGGTGCTGGCCACGCTGCGCTTCTTGGCAACAGGGGCATTCCAGCGTGAGCTCACCAACCAGTCAGGAGGGTGCCTGTTAACCTTGCGTTGAGCCATGCCAGCTGTGTGCAATGCAGTTATCCATATGTCATCCAGGTACATTACATTCCAACATTAAAGTGCAATTTGCAGCGAGAGCTGGTTTCCCTAATGTAATCTGAGCTATTGTCTGTGCACATATTGCTACATTGCCATCACATGATGAATTTGTTTTTGTTAATAGGAAACTTTTTCATTCCATCAATGTTTAAATGATATGTGATGCGCAAATGCTTTGAGTTGGGAACAGAAGCTGGCACAGTGTACAGTTGGTGGTTGCTTGCTGTGTAAATAGTTGATTTGTGTAATTGTTCTGAATAAAAACCGGCATGGGCACATTTGGGCATGTGCACATTAAAATATCTTATTTGTTATTATTAGCAATGTGTGTTCTTTTTCTGGATGGTGAAACTAGAGCTGCAGTGCATCTTAACAGGCCCCTGAATGTCTCCCTGTGTTCAGTATTTGTCAATAAACACGTGTGCAAAGTTGTAAATGTTGCACACTGTCAGCCACAGAGCACCTCACTTTTTGAACTTCAGTGTGTGTGTATGTGTGTGTGTGTGTGTGTGTGTGTGTGCTGCACTGAGCTCACAGTGCTTTGGCCACACAGGCATGCTCCCACTAACATTTTTTCATTTTCATGTTTATTGCGTTTAACAGGGTACCAAATGAACTACCCCTGCCTGTCTCCACGTCATTTCCAGTCATCTAGTTCACACTCTGTATAATTTCTTTTCTGTGTTCATGTTGTCTAATGTGACTGTGTGAGGAATCCCTGCTCAGTGGGCCTTTTTACATGAAATTGCATTTTTAAATAGGGGCATGGCCAGGGAGGAGTTTGTTGCGTGTGCATGTGTGCTTAATTCCACATTCAGTGGGACATACAAATGGAACATGCTTGGATCCATGTGTACGCACACTTTGGTACATCTGGATATTTTTGTGCTTACGCCAGTTTCTGGGTTTTGGTGTATGGCATGTTTCAGTAGGAAATCCACGCAAGTCCTTGTACATGAGGCTACTAGTTATTTAATTAACATTTGCATTCAAATGTAATTTCAGTAAACAACTCAGAACCAATTACCATCAGAGAAACGCATCAGGTTGTCACGTTTGAGAAGCAGGACACACAAAATGCCTGACAGTTTTTATTTGAAAAGTACCTTAAGCAGTTAATTGGTTAACTATCTGTTTAATAATTGGGTTGATTATGTAATTATGTTAATTGTTAGCCTTGTTTATTTCTTTCTTTTAACCACTACCCAGTCCATAAAAATATACTTTTAATTTTACATTCACACAAAGGTTAGCCTTAGCTTAGCTTTACTAGCCATCCTGGCAGTCCCCTTCACAATGAGTTTCTGCTTTTACCTTCTGGTTGCTGCTACAAGTTTCCCCACAGTTA
Source organism: Thalassophryne amazonica (assembly GCF_902500255.1). Taxonomy (NCBI): domain Eukaryota; kingdom Metazoa; phylum Chordata; class Actinopteri; order Batrachoidiformes; family Batrachoididae; genus Thalassophryne; species Thalassophryne amazonica. The sequence continues at coordinate 30,197,802 of NC_047106.1, forward strand.
AAGGTAATAGATCAAAACAGTCATTTATTCCCTCGGCCATTTCACGTAGCTGTTGGGCATTTTGGGTATTTTATTGTATTGTAAAGATGTCGTACTGCTGTGAAATTAATTGCTCTTTGGGGACAAATTAAATTGAGTTTGTAAGTGTCTTGACCACGTTCTTCTTCTTTGTCCATTTATGGATTGGGAAGAAGTCAGCTGGAGTTAGACACTGCCAAGTTGGTGACATTTGGAGCTGCTGTAGTTGAGCTTTAAAACGGCTCTTTAGAAAACTTGCGAGGAATGTCACGGAGGGTTTGTCGAGTATATCTGCAGTTGATGATTTGAAAACCACTTGAGCATGGAAATGGTAATATGGGGTGTCTGATAGAGAGATTATTATGAATTTCCTTCACAGGGTTGATGGATTCAGCTTAAGACACAGTGTGTAGAGTGACTCATCTCTGAGTGCAAATATTTACTAACACCAACTAGCCAGGATGGGTAGAGGTCTACCACTAGCTCCAAATGTCAACCCACCCTCAGAGATATTGATCTGTGGTCTGGCCATATGTACCAAAACTGCACATCCTTATGTATTAACTGTAAAAGTGTTACAAAGATGTACAGGGTGTTAATGTGGTGATGGTGTTAAAGTCCACTTATTCTTGTGTTAGCTGTGTGTAACAGTGTTGTGGTGGCTAAGAGGAAACTGAGGTCTCATGGTGTTTACGCTTTCAGCTCAGGTCTCAGTATGCTCAGAACACTGAAGATCGCACTGATAAATTATTGTTTATAAGACAGTCTGAGAGAGATGTTAATAATGCCTTGTTACCTAGCATACGTCATTAATCACAAGCAAGAGTGTTGAAGTTTAGTTTGTGATTTGCACGTGTACTGTATGTGTTATTGTGTATATTCCCAGTGAGTTTTTTGTTTTCTAATTATATTTTATATCTCAGATTTTAAGAATGTTTATTAAAATTACAGTAAGAATTGTATTTTAAGTATTTTGTGTCTCAGAAACAGCTCTCTGATGTCACATTTGACATGGAACACTGTGGTGTGATAATACCTAAATTGTTGGGTTGTCTGGAACTGGATTGTGCCATTTGTTCTGGAGAAACCACCTGATTGTAACTGTTGATTCCTTTCTGCAGGTGGCCATTAAGATCATTGACAAAACCCAGCTGGATGCTGTCAACCTGGAAAAGATCTACAGGGAAGTTCAGATCATGAAGATGCTGGATCACCCACACATCATCAAGCTGTATCAGGTTAGCATCTTGCAGTACCTGCAACCGATAACTACTAGTTTCATTATCTGTGGGTTTGTAAAAATAGAAGACACTAATTGAAAAATTGCTCTTAACCATTTTCCTCATGACAGTGGTTTTCAATCTGGTACGCAAGGACGGGCTGACTAAAGCTTGCCACTCACTGCATGATGATGTGTGATTGTGCCTTATCAATGTTATGCAGTACCATAGCAACACAATGCAGAAAGAAGAAATGCAACTTCAGTATTAGTATCAGCCTGGAATTGTAGCCCATGTTTCAAGATAAGCATTGTGTCATTTTATAAGGGGGAGATGCACACCCCTAGTCATTATTTCTTTTGGCTGCTTCTGTTTTGCGTGTGTGTGTGTGTGTGTGTGTGTGTGTGTGTGTGTGTGTGTGTGTGTGTGTGTGTGTGTGTGTGTGTGTGTGTGTGTGTGTGTATACCCAACATTAAAGGAACAATACACAGTGCACCTTGATGGGAAATACTATACTAGTCACTTTGCAGAAGTTTTGAACATGCTTGAACTACTGCGTTGTGTTCTCATTGTCGCGGCTCGTCTTTTTGGTCTTCTCAGGATGTCGTCTTTTAGATAACACAAACTAATTGCAAGTGATATGCTAGAAAGAGGACACAACACTTTAGAATAATTCAGCCTTAAGCAAGATAAAATGCACAGAGTTTTTAAGTTTATTTAAGCCTTCGACACAAAGCTTAGACAAACTGAGTCCTCTAGAGAGACTGAATATGACAACCGCGCTCGTCTATTTATTGGAGACCCGCGGGCATCGCTCCTCCTTCGACTTTTTTATTTATTTCATTCCCAAGACATGGTTTTCTATTGGAAGCGTCCTCTAGTGAACCCTAAGCAGGTGTTAGGCCATTATTTCAATGTGACAAATGCTCCCATTAAAACATGAAGGATTTACAACTGATTTTTTTAAAAGACCTTCAGCCACAGGTGCAGCTGGCCTGAGGCCCCCTCCGCACGTGGCCTCAGCCACACGTGCAGCTGGCCTGAGGCCCCCGCACGTGGCCTGCGGGAAAGCACCTAAAAGGCCTTGGAAAGCCCCTGACAGACTAAATGACTAATAGAGCCCTTTTTTGGGTTGAACACCTGCTAGTTCAACCAGAGGACATACAGTTCGGATCAGGACACTTGATAGTTCATCACAGTTCAAATATGGACCTAAAAATTCTTCTACAGTCCCTCCTCTGGGACTCGAAAGAGTCCCATTACATCAACTATACTCTTGGGTTGTTTACTGACAAGACATCCTCATTTGTGCATCGCAATAAAAAAGAAAAACACAGCACTCGACTTACTGATAACTCTGGTGCGGATATGAATATCAGTGATACTTCACACGGTAAATATATTGCAGTGCAGGTGAACCTACATACTAAGGCACAAGGTGATCAATTAGCTGGATTATATCAACACAAGGTGACATTCAAACATTGAGTTTTGGTATAATTTAAGGCACTTAAAATGGCCACCTAAAACAAGTTACAGCAACCTCTTAATCATGGCAAAGTAAAGGCTTTACATTGACATCAGTGCAACCAATCATCTTCTGGCATCTATTGTCTCACTCGACCAGAGGCTCCAACCCATTATACTTGGTTCTACATATTATTTTGTTAAAGAGTCACACATGTATTACTTAAATGCATCAAATAACGCCTATGTTACCACTATTTAGTCAACCAATCAAGAAACTATTCTAAGGTTAGCGCAGCTATGTCTAGTTAAATGATAAACACAATAAATGGTTTCCCTTCATGTCCGTCCTTAAGTCATTTGCCTTAGTCAATCATATAATGGTTTTCATTATAGGCCATTTCTCAACATTCTCCACTTTGTTTTTCTTCTTTTTCAGCTTGTTTTCTAATGCCCTTTTTGGCCAGACGCCAAATTTAGGCGATGCATGTCTCTTGAGGCATGCTATAATTTAAGAAAAAGGGGTCCCTATGGTGCATCTTTACTACTAATCTACAAACACGCCGTGTAAGGGTCCCCTTTTTATAACTTTGCAATGTGATATCTATGTGTATGCATTTAGCTTTATCTGTGTTACGCAGATGATGGTAAGGACAGACATTTACCCAACCTTTGTTACTAACATATATCCTTCTTTGTTTTATTTACACTCAGATTTCTGAAACCAGTCCGCAATTCAAACTCAAGAACCAAGATCATAGTCCGTGTTCAGTGCCATTACGTCAGTCCGCGCTCCTCAGCATTTACTCAGCATCTGAAGTTTTGGGAGAAGTTGGGGAACATGGGGAGGTTGGCCTTTCAGGGGTAGTGGGGGAAGGATCAGGAATTCTGGCTTTCAGACAGTCGTGCAGTTCTCTGATGGATCTTTCCAGCTCCTTGTGCTGCTTGGCCAGGTTGTACAGGGCCCCCAGAGATTCTTGCCCACATTCAGGGTGGTGGTGGCCAGCCCTAGCTGTTCCCTTTCCATATGCTCCATCATGCAGGCTAGCATGTCCATACTAGACTGAAGACCACACAGTTGAGTATGGAGGCCCTCCTGAGCACAAGAGATGTTGGCATTGTCACGGTGTATCCTGAACAGGTATGCAGCTGTCTGACTTAGTTGTGGCATGATTTCCTCAAATAGCTCATGGGGAATGTGATTTGAGAGGGGCAGGAGCTGCTCCAAGGTTTTTGGAACAGACTCTTGTGGAAGACGAAGCTCTCGAACCAAGATTGCCATGTCCTGTGGGGTGACCATGACCAGATTAAGGTTGTGCAGTCCAGGGGACAGGAAGTACAAGGGGGAAGGCATTTTGTGTGTGGGGGGAGTATTGTTGATGTCGCACAGGCAAGTAGGTGGGACGCTCTGGGCATTTAGCAGCCTGTACAAAGCTCCCTCTGTCCTGGTGGGTGAGTTCGGCTAAGGTCTACCCCTGCTGATCCTCCTCCAGAGGTACTGGGCTGATCAGAATATCTCTCCTGCCTTTGGGGTGGAAAGCTGGGGACAGGTCCTAGCAGTGAATTGGGTCTAGGATGCACTCGGGCGGTTGCTGCATATGGCCGACCTTGGCTGCCTCCCCTGGAGGGTATCGTTGCCACTGGCACATGTGACTGTCTCCATGGCTGTTCCTGAGTCCAAAGGGTCTTTCAGGTGATGGTGGAGTCCTCGGGCCGACTCTTGCTGCAGGCAGATTCTGTGAAGCCGTCATCGCCAGGTGCTGGAACGATGAAGATCCTTCTGTTGCCAACTGGTTTAGCTGCTGGATGGAAGGCGGCTGTGGCGACCAATCATGTCTCGACCATCCCTCCTGTATATCCTCTTCTCCAAACAGTTCTGAGAGTCCAATCAGACTTGATAGAGGCAGATCAGGCATAGGTCCCTGATCAGGGGAGTCTGGTCTCTCAGCCATACTCCTGTGTCCATCTACTTTGACTGCTGTACCTGAGGCAAGAATAACTTTAAAAGGACCTTCTCGGCGGGGCCTGTCCCACTTCTTTTGAACACCTTGACGTAAACCAGATCACCAGGCTGGATGCTCTGATTTTCGAGTGGAATCTCTGCTTCTCTGTCTTCTGTAGCACCTTTGACCTGCAAAAAGATAGTTTTGTGTATTTGGGTTAACTGTCTCAGATAATTATGCCATTCGTCTTGTAGCTGCTCCAGCGATGGTCCTTCGTAGGGTCCTCTCAGGTATGGAATAGGCATCGGCCGACCTGTAAGAGCTTCAAATGGTGTCAAATGGGTTAGTCGGTTAGTTTGTGAGCGCATTGACAATAAAGCAAGCGGCAACGCATCCAGCCAGGTTAGTTTGCCATTGCTGTCTGCTATGATTTTTGCTAGTTTGTTCTTTAAATGCCATTAGCCCGTTCCACCGCCCCATTTGATTGGGGGTGATAAACACACCCAAACTTCTGTTTGATACCCAATTGTTTGAATGTTTCTTGTGTAACCTTGGCTACAAAAGCCCTACCGTTGTCAGATGAGATAGTATCTGGAATGCCAAATCTTGGAAAGACGTCTCGGCACAAGAATTTGGCTACCGTTTTATGGTCTTGATTTGCAGAGGCTACTGCCTCAATCCATCGACTGAATCTGCATATCACTACCAAAACATATCTCATTCGTTTAACTCGATTTTCAGCTCCCATGTCTATGAAATCCATCATAAGATGTCTGAATGGCCCATCAGGGACCGGAATGTGGGCTAAAGGGGCTGTGAATGATTTCCCGACATTGTACTGTGCACATACCTCACACTCATTCAACAAACGGTCCACTGTTGCTGCCATATATGGTGACCACCAGACAGCTTTTAGTTTGTTCATAATTTGGACTCGCGAACAATGATCGGGTCCGTGGGCCCAAATGATTGCATGTCGTAATAAATTGGTGGGTAACACAAAATGTCCATGACTACTGCGCCACAGCTTGTCCGCTGGCCCCTGACTGCGTGTCTCAATAGCGCCTCGTTTAACCCACATTCGTTTTTCTTCTCCACTGGCCCTACTTTGAGCCACTATCAGTGCGTCAAGTGAAACCAGTGGGGCACAATCTTGGATGGTTAGCAGGGGAAACATATTTTCTCCTTGTGCTCCTTTGCGCGCTGTGTCATCTGCTAGGTTGTTACCTTGAGCTATGATATTATTCTTTTGATGACCTGCACATTTAATGATGGCTACCTCAGACGGTAATTGGAGAGCTTGTAACAGTTGGGAAATCGCTTCTCCATGAGTGACAGGGGTGCCATCTGCTCTCAGGAATCCCCTTTGTTTCCAAATGTTTGCATGTACATGACATACGCCATAAGCGTAGGCTGAGTCTGTGTAGATATTAACACGTTGATCTTTAGCTATCTGGCAAGCCATAGTTAAGGCTTTGATTTCTGCCAGTTGGGCTGAACAAGGCTGATCAATTCCTTGGGACTCCAGTAATTCAAAGGTCTCGCCATCCGTGTTTAGTTTAACAATCCCCATACCCGCATGCAATCCCGCGGCATCCCGAAAGCATGAGCCGTCCACGAACAGGGTTAGATCTGCATCTATGGCGTGATTATACAAATGTTCTCTGGCTCTCAAAAATTTCTCTGTCTCTGCCACACAGTTATGTGGAGTACCATCTAACGGTGTGGTCAATTTGGTGGCGGGATTCACCGTGTGACAACGTTGTATTGTTATTTCTGGAGCGGACAACACAACTTCATATCCAGTGCGTCCAGCTTGTGTTAAGACAAAACGTTGACTGGTTAGCAGGGCATGTAACTGATGCGACGTGTACAACGTTACTGCATGTCCCATGATTATGGATGATGCTTTTTGAAATGCAAAGGCAGCTGCTGCTAGACCCTGATAGCATGGTGGCAATCCTGTTTCAATGTTGTCAAGCTTTGTACTATAATAGGCCAATGGTTGTTTTCCTTCATTTGTTTCCTGCATTAGTACAGCACAAGCATATCCAGCTTTTTCAGTAACATACAAATGGAAAGGTTTCCCATAATCTGGGTTACCTAACGCGGGATCAGATTGCATGTCTGTTTTTAGGGCCTCAAAAGCTCCCGTTGCCTGATCTGTCCAGACGAGGAGAGCTGCATTGCTTGTTTGCCCCACTGCTCTAATCATGGCACGCAAAGGTGCAGTTTTTATAGCATAATCACAAATCCACGGCCGACTGTACCCTGCCATCCCAAGGAATGAAAGCATCTGTCCCACTGTTTGGGGTTTGGGAGCCTTGATTATAGCCTCCACTTGGCTTGGGGCTATACATCGCGTGGTCCCACACAACTGTCTTCCCAAGTATTCTACTTGTTGTTTGCAGAACTGCAATTTGTCCTTACTTACTTTATGACCTCCATCTGCCAATGCATGCAATACAATTAATGAATCTTTTTCACACTGTTCTTGAGTCTCTGATGCAATAAGGAGATCATCCATATATTGCACCAATGTACTGGGTATGTCAAGGTGTTGTAAATCTTCAGCCAGGACTTTGTTAAAGATGGCTGGGGACAGGTTCAGTCCCTGAGGTAGCCGTGTATACGTTAGCTGTTGTCCCAGAAATGTGAATGCAAACAAATGTTGTGAGTCTGGGTGCACAGGCACACTGAAATAGGCTGAACACAGATCGATTACTGTGTACCATTTTGCTCCAGCAGGGATGCTTGATAGTATAGTATGCGGATCAGGTACTATAGGTGCATCCATTTCTATAATTGCATTGATAGGACGCAGATCATGTACCAGCCGATACTCTTTGGTATTGTTTTTAGGGATAGGATAGATAGGAGTATTGCATGGGCTTGCAGTTTTTATTAGAACTCCAGCTGCCATTAGTCCCTTGATTACTGGTTTTATGCCTTCAATAGCCTGAGGTTTTAATGGATACTGCCTTTGGTGAGGCAGTTTTGCTCCCGGTTTTACTTTTATTTTTACTGGTAAGGCTGTTTTTACTAGTCCTACATCCGTTTTGCTTTTGGACCACACCACTGGTGGTATTTGCTCTAACAATTTCTCTTGTTGGGCCGATAACACCATCTGTCCCTCTGGTCTAGGATTGAGCTCCACTTTTTGAACTATAGCCTCATCATTTACTTTTAAATTAATTCGTATAAACTGCTGGTCTTTTGACAGATGTACTTGTGGACTTTCCATGTTTTGCCATTCTTCAACTTCTGAGGCTGTCTTTACCATTGGACCTAGGTCATGGGATTCGTACTTTTCTGAGACTAAAAGGGTCACATGAGGCGTGGCATTTGGCACTTGATACCATTGTTGTTCAGCTGAAGTTAGCTTGACAGAAGCTGCGGCCCCTTGGGGGCCTAAATAAATTTCTGTGGTGGTTATGTGAAACAGCCGTTGATTCATCAATGCATCCCAGCAGCATGCATAGTCAGTTTGTTCTTGTTTGGCATCGAACATCAGGGTGACATGTAAAGGTAAACTAGGTGTATATACTGCTTCATAGTGTTGTTCGGCCCAGGGCTTCCATTTTTCCCATTGCAGTTGAAGATTTGAATTTTCTGGTTGTAACTTCAGCCAGTATACCATAGGTTGCACAGGTCGGACCTTGTTTTCCATGTCCATAAGCACCATAATGTTGGCGAGTGCTTCGTCGGGAAAGTGTATTTGCAGTCCTTGATGGGTACACACTATCTGGGTTTGTAGCTTACATAAAATGTCTCTTCCCAGCAAATTCACAGGTGTATTTTGTGAGTATAACAGGGGTGCTTCAATTGTTTTTCCTGCAATCGTTACAGGAAGTGGGCGTGTAAAAGGTATTATTTGAGTTTTCCCAGAGAAGCCGATGGTCTTAATTACAGACCCAGAGAGGGGGAGATGAGCGCCCATTTTCCCTATGCAAGAGTATGTTGCCCCTGTATCCACCATGAAAGGGAAATCTCTGTTTTGTATATTAACAGTGACGGTTGGCTCTTCCTTAGGTATCATTGAAATAGCCAATGCCACCGTTTCCCCCTCTGTCTTCTCTAGGCCCCCCTATTGCCAATAGGCAGAGGGTCCAACCCAAGGCCGGGCCGGACAGTTTCTCATTCGATGTCCAGGTTGTCCACAGCTCCAACACTCATTAGAGGGTTGATCCCCTATTGGGGGTGTTGGTCCCATAGGCGGTCCCGCTTGACTGTTCCTGGAAGCTGAGTTTTGGAATCTGTTTCCAAATGAAGGTTGGCGAGATCCTCTTCGCCACCCTCCTCTTTGACCTTGAAAGTTCCGTGACTCTCCTCTCCACCCATGACTGTAGGTGGGTCCATTTCCGGGTGTGCCAGTGCTATGGTGGTGATAGTGATGCTCCACTGGTGCTGAGACTTCTCCTGCAGCAGTGCTCCCTGCTGCTCCTTGGGGGCTCTGTGTGGCTGTTACCACAGGTGCCTGTATGGTGGCAGCAGTGTTTGCCGTAGGGCCTAGGCTTGCCGACTCAGAAGGAACAGGGGTCATCATTGGTGCCTGGGTCTTTGTTTTTTCTTTCTTGACTTTGGTTAGCTCTCCCAACTGCATCTGCACCAATTTTTTCGTCAGGGATTTTGCTGCATCTTCTTCTTTTTGTTTTTCTTTCTTGTAGATTTCAAGATGGTGACAAATATGCTCAGAGTATAAAGCCCAATTCATTTTCGATAGTCCCACAACTCCATCTAGGGCTTTCTGAACCTCATCTGGTAGAGCCTTTTTTACAGTTATTTTAAACAGGATTTCAGTTGCTGGAGAATGGTTCCATGCATTTCCTGTTTCCTCCGCCCATCTTTTCTGGAATCGGTGCAGGAACTTCTTTGGGCACTCTTCAGGTGTCCACTCCTCATCATCCAATTTAGAGGGATCCAAGACCTCAGGGTACTTTCTTCTCAGTCCTTCCCACATGGAGTTTCTATAGCGATTAAAGGGGACTTCATCATGTTGATTTGTGCCCATCATCTGTGTTAGTCCAACCTTTCCTGCTAATTCTTCAGTGTCATGTTTTCCCATGACATGCATTAGCAAGGCTTTTATGTCACCTAAAGACAAGGTTACCCCTGCAGTGCCTTCTTCTAAGGCAGTTATCCATCTCCCAGCTCCTTGGGTGATGTCTGGCAGCCTGTTGGCCAGCCCCACCATGTCTGTCCAGCTCCATGGGGTATACACATGATGACCATTTCTAACCACCAATGGGCATATGAGGTCTTCGTCCTCCTCTTCTTCTGTGGGGGCTCCATACTGTCTTCCAGATCGAGTGCGACTGACTGGTTCCAGGCAGTCTATCCAGTTGGTTATATCCTGTTCTAAAGCCGCTATGTCTTTGGCTACACATTGTTGTCTTTGCCTGAGTCGGGCCTCTTTTGCACTCTCAATGACGATCTCACCAGAAATTTTTCGGGTGGGTGGCTCTATAATGTGATTCCCTTGATTGGGCGTCGATTGTTGTAATATTCTTCTTTCCTCTGCGTCCCTATGTCTTAGTGTTCTTTCCTTCGCTAGCCGAAGTTGCTCAGCTAGTTCTTCATTATCTCTTCTGGCCAGATCCAGTGTGTCACAGAAGCTCTTGTGCCACTCTTTGGAGCCTCTATAGCCTGTGAAGGTCCAGTCGGCTGACTTATGGTGGGAGGGGACGGTTTTCAGTGGACCTCGATGTGCAGGCGGAGCCTTCAGGTCTCTCTCTTTATCCTCGTCTGCCTCCGTGTCACTGTTATTTGTGGCCCCCCCTGCTGGTCGTGGTGTGCGACCACTTACTTTCGGACTTGGAGACCTTGTATGATCCATTTGACAGACTGAGGACCTGTCTCCTTGTGGCTCTCGAGCTTTTAGTGTCAGTGTGAATTTGCCCTCCACATCCATGCCTTGGTCCTCTTCACGAGTTCCTAATACAAATTGTCCAGCTGTCTTCCCCATATCATGACGTTTATATGGGGGTGGCTCTGCTTCCCAGCTCGGTGCACTGGCTTTAGTCTCTTTGGATCTTTCCTCTGTCATTTTTTCTCTTTTCTGCTGTAGCCTCTGTGCTTCCTGCTTGAACAAGGCCAAAACTTCTTTTTCTTCAGTGCGTTTTTTGTTGTTTTTTACGTTCTTCTGCTGATCTTTAATTTCTTTTTTCTGTATTTCTACCGCAACTGCTTCACACATCACCGGATCAAATGATCCCTCCAAAGGCCATTGCCTGCCCCCATGTGACCTTTTGTGCCACTTTCTCATACATTGGTTGGCCTTAGTGCGTTTTCCTGGATATTTTCTTAGTACTAAGTCTAGCGGGGTACTTTCCCGACCTTGACCTTGAGAGTTACCCATGTAACCCTGACAAACGCTATGTGAGGTGTTTCTATGGTGTTCTGGTAGTCCCTCAGGGGCTGTCCTGATCCAGACCAATAACTTGCTGGCTGTAACACCTGTTTTGTATTTTAAACCCTTAAAAGGATTAAATTTCCAACTGCTATGCCCGTCTTCTTTTTCTTTAACTAAATATGAAAATTTACCTGTTTCCCACCGAACCTTCCTTGGGACCACAGTCAGAGTCAACCTAGGAAACAGTTCTTCACCTGGATCGGTTGGTAGTGTTACTAAATGATTTAATGGTATGCTAAGTTCTTTATTAGGGTCAGCACAAAGCAGCTCCAGCCACGGGGTTAAACCCTGATGCCACAGACGTCTTATCAGCAGCTCCCAATTAATTAGAGGGAATTGTTCTTTCTTTTGCTTCAGATTGATTACCTTAGTAATCTGCCATAATTTCTGATTGATCTCTTGTTCGTCCTGCCAATGTTCTGCTCCTACCCTGTCAAAATAGGTCCTTTCCAGCCAAAAATGTGTCCTGATTCCCTGGGTTTCGATGTCTCCGTCAGTCAAGTAATGTTCTGGGAGTATTATTTCATCATCACTTAAGTCTCCCATCAAAGACTGTCCCAAGCATTGATCAGTCTGTCAGCTTTTTCACTATAATCTAAGCTTTAACTCTTTTGATTTATAACCAACTTTATTTATTTAATCCTCTTACAACCCTAACACCTCCTAATGTCTTTGCTCCCGACTTTCTATTTCCCTTCTAATTTTTATTTTATTTTATTTATTTTTTTTTTAACTTTCTGCTTCTCGTCTTTTTCTGCTATGTTTGTTTATTAGTTTTCTCTCTTTGAAATAATATCTACCTTCTCTGTATTTACATAGCACTCTTCTCCTGTCTTTTTCTTCACTGCCTCTGTTTCACACTTTCCTCTCTGCCTGTCATGCACCTCCCAAGTCCTCCTGTTGGGTCTAAATACCTCCCCCTCGTACTCTTTCACATTAATCTTGTATGTCAGCCAGCCTGCAAGTTCTCACAGCTTTACACAGATTACTCTCCACTCTCCCACACACCAATCTTCAAAAGCTTTATACACAAAAATTATTAAAAACAACTTTCTATATATCTCTATCTAGACTTCTGCCACTTTTCACTCCGCGGCTTTAAACAACCTTTTTATTCACTTAACACCAATGTGTTCTGTTTAAGCATGTATCTCTTCTTCACGTTAGACAGCTTCTCCGGCGCTGTCAGCAACTTCATATATTACTTTTTTCAAGCCCTCTTTGAGCATACAATATTTCATTTATTTCTACGCCTTACCGCGCCTCGCGTGCGTATCCTGTGCCTTTCTGCACTTTCTTCTGCCTTTTTTTTTTTTCACTTACTGAGCTCCTCGTGAGCTTAATGTGCCTTTGCACTGAAAATATTCTCTTTTTCTTTTCTTATAAAAAAACTCATATTACTGTGTACTTAATTACTTATTCTTCTCCCACGCCCCACAAGTGTGTATTTGGTGCCTTACTGCACTATTTTCTGCTTCATTAATTTTCATGTATTCTGCACTAACTCTCTATTTATTTTATTATTTTTTTATAGTTTTTCTCTTTTCTTAAAAAATGACGTCCTTTATTGAGCTCTTTTACTTACTGTCAGCTGTGCTTCTTTGCACTTTTCTCTTTAAATCTCTTTATCACGTACGGTATTTCTACTGCGCCCCCTCAGGCGCTTATCTTGTGCTTTCTCTGCACGTATTCTCTTGTTAAACTCTTTTTTCTCACTTATTTCACTTCAGTCTCTGTTAAACTCTTTAAATAACCTTGTATTACCTTGTATCTATTTGTCAGTATACTCCCCTAAATTAACCCCTACAGCGCATGCTATCAGCCGGTACGTTAGTAACGAATTTCAACACCAATTATTCCCCAAGCATCCAGGTTAGTTCTCCACGCACTCTTTCCGCACCAGAGTTCATGAACATTCCTGAACTTTCACTCACATAGACATTCTTTTTCCCGGGAACACACACACCTTCTGAGCATTTTATCTACAAGGCCTGATAATTTTCAATCTTATCTTTTTTTTAGTCTCTTATCAATTTTCTTAGTCCAGGTTCTTTTGGGTAAGAGGCAATTAAAAATATCACCTGTCAACTTGGGCGGAAATCCAGACTCACTCCTCCAGATCGTGCAGAAGTTATAAAAGGTTTCTGCTTACCTTTTAGTCGTGATCACTGTTATTTACGGTCTGGAGGGATGAGCTGGACTGCCCCAGGCTGCCGGAATGCCCCTGGACCCTCCTGAAGCTGGCTCGCCAAGTTCTGTCGCGGCTCGTCTTTTTGGTCTTCTCAGGATGTCGTCTTTTAGATAACACAAACTAATTGCAAGTGATATGCTAGAAAGAGGACACAACACTTTAGAATAATTCAGCCTTAAGCAAGATAAAATGCACAGAGTTTTTAAGTTTATTTAAGCCTTCGACACAAAGCTTAGACAAACTGAGTCCTCTAGAGAGACTGAATATGACAACCGCGCTCGTCTATTTATTGGAGACCCGCGGGCATCGCTCCTCCTTCGACTTTTTTATTTATTTCATTCCCAAGACATGGTTTTCTATTGGAAGCGTCCTCTAGTGAACCCTAAGCAGGTGTTAGGCCATTATTTCAATGTGACAAATGCTCCCATTAAAACATGAAGGATTTACAACTGATTTTTTTAAAAGACCTTCAGCCACAGGTGCAGCTGGCCTGAGGCCCCCTCCGCACGTGGCCTCAGCCACACGTGCAGCTGGCCTGAGGCCCCCGCACGTGGCCTGCGGGAAAGCACCTAAAAGGCCTTGGAAAGCCCCTGACAGACTAAATGACTAATAGAGCCCTTTTTTTGGGTTGAACACCTGCTAGTTCAACCAGAGGACATACAGTTCGGATCAGGACACTTGATAGTTCATCACAGTTCAAATATGGACCTAAAAATTCTTCTACATCATCTCACCAAGATGCACATTCATAATACGATTATTCTGTACATTCTGCAGTAAGGTCCTAAAGCCCCCGTCACACATAGCAAGAATGTGCAGGAACCAGGCCGAAACGGCAAATATTACCATAATCGGACGCAGTCGGGAGGGAAAGAGGCGTGGTCAGCAGTGTCAGAACGCATCCAGATTACCTCATCCACATCTGCACGATGTCATCCAGAGCACATGTAGACAACAGGTAGATGACAGAGACTGCTGTCAGACGGCCATAAAAGGCTCTGAAGACTGCCTGAAGACTACATCTGGATTGCAAACACGGAGCCTGAGTGGGAGGCAGCGCAGTGTTCCTCATGCGCACGTGTGCCCCACGCACACACGGGGCGCATGTGCGTGCGTGCCACTGGACACCTTTGCTGAAAGTTTGCTGGCAGGGGGCCAAGCAGTCACACCATGCGTCAACGCAGCCTTTTCAGTGAACTTTGATCTCTTTTTTTTTTTTTTTTTTTTTTTGCTCACTTCAGGAGCACAACGCAAGTCTTTATGTGTGTTCCATCTCGATGGCGCCAAGAGTGTTTTGAACATATGCAACACACTCGGTACAGCCGAGCAAATGGGACCAAATATGTAGATGCTCACAGACTGCCATCAGTTGGTCTTCGAACCGCAAGTCAATATTTCCCGATTGTGGCCGGATATGTCATTCTGATGCAATAAGTGAAATGCGCATCACATCTGCGCATGCGTGGGTCAAACGGGGGCAAAAATCTCAGCTACCACACTCACACTGCTCCCATTGAATTTCGTATACAGTAGCATTAGCGGACTGTAAAAGTTAAGGCTTTTACAGGGATTGTTTCAAAGGCTTTAAGCCTTAAGCGACACATACAATAATGACAGGGGCGCATTGTGCTGTTTTCAAATGCTCGAACAGAATTTATAGGCTTGAAAGTTGGCTGAAAACACACGATTGCAAAGCCCCGCCGAGTCCACACAAAGATGGAAAGAAGAAGAAATGTGGTCGTAAACCTCCGTTCATTCTACACAATTTCGCCACAGAAAAGAAAGATCCACACGGACGTAAAAGACGGACTAAAATTGTAAGTTTCTTGCACACATTTATTTTGTCAATATCCTGAAACCGTGCCGCCGTTTTCGTGCATCGACTTATGACTGTAATGTCGCGCCATGAATGACGTGGCGCATAATATTGTAAAATTAACGTTCTGTAAACAAACTGCATGCATGCACATATCATTGTATGTCTGTCAACTTATCAAAACAAACGTGACACCAAAGAGGTTATATGTGAGACTCACCGTCATTGTCGTCATTATCAATCAATCAATCAATTTTTTTTTATATAGCGCCAAATCACAACAAACAGTTGCCCCAAGGCGCTTTATATTGTAAGGCAAGGCCATACAATAATTATGTAAAACCCCAACGGTCAAAACGACCCCCTGTGAGCAAGCACTTGGCTACAGTGGGAAGGAAAAACTCCCTTTTAACAGGAAGAAACCTCCAGCAGAACCAGGCTCAGGGAGGGGCAGTCTTCTGCTGGGACTGGTTGGGGCTGAGGGAGAGAACCAGGAAAAAGACATGCTGTGGAGGGGAGCAGAGATCGATCACTAATGATTAAATGCAGAGTGGTGCATACAGAGCAAAAAGAGAAAGAAACAGTGCATCATGGGAACCCCCAGCAGTCTACGTCTATAGCAGCATAACTAAGGGATGGTTCAGGGTCACCCGATCCAGCCCTAACTATAAGCTTTAGCAAAAAGGAAAGTTTTAAGCCTAATCTTAAAAGTAGAGAGGGTGTCTGTCTCCCTGATCTGAATTGGGAGCTGGTTCCACAGGAGAGGAGCCTGAAAGCTGAAGGCTCTGCCTCCCATTCTACTCTTACAAACCCTAGGAACTACAAGTAAGCCTGCAGTCTGAGAGCGAAGCGCTCTATTGGGGTGATATGGTACTACGAGGTCCCTAAGATAAGATGGGACCTGATTATTCAAAACCTTATAAGTAAGAAGAAGAATTTAAATTCTATTCTAGAATTAACAGGAAGCCAATGAAGAGAGGCCAATATGGGTGAGATATGCTCTCTCCTTCTAGTCCCCGTCAGTACTCTAGCTGCAGCATTTTGAATTAACTGAAGGCTTTTTAGGGAACTTTTAGGACAACCTGATAATAATGAATTACAATAGTCCAGCCTAGAGGAAATAAATGCATGAATTAGTTTTTCAGCATCACTCTGAGACAAGACCTTTCTGATTTTAGAGATATTGCGTAAATGCAAAAAAGCAGTCCTACATATTTGTTTAATATGCGCTTTGAATGACATATCCTTATCAAAAATGACTCCAAGATTTCTCACAGTATTACTAGAGGCCAGGGCAATGCCATCCAGAGTAAGGATCTGGTTAGACACCATGTTTCTAAGATTTGTGGGGCCAAGTACAATAACTTCAGTTTTATCTGAGTTTAAAAGCAGGAAATTAGAGGTCATCCATGTCTTTATGTCTGTAAGACAATCCTGCAGTTTAGCTAATTGGTGTGTGTCCTCTGGCTTCATGGATAGATAAAGCTGGGTATCATCTGCGTAACAATGAAAATTTAAGCAATACCGTCTAATAATACTACCTAAGGGAAGCATGTATAAAGTGAATAAAATTGGTCCTAGCACAGAACCTTGTGGAACTCCATAATTAACCCTAGTCTGTGAAGAAGGTTCCCCATGTACATGAACAAATTGTAATCTATTAGACAAATATGATTCAAACCACCGCAGCGCAGTGCCTTTAATACCTATGGCATGCTCTAATCTCTGTAATAAAATTTTATGGTCAACAGTATCAAAAGCAGCACTGAGGTCTAACAGAACAAGCACAGAGATGAGTCCACTGTCCGAGGCCATAAGAAGATCATTTGTAACCTTCACTAATGCTGTTTCTGTACTATGATGAATTCTAAAACCTGACTGAAACTCTTCAAATAGACCATTCCTCTGCATATGATCAGTTAGCTGTTTTACAACTACCCTTTCAAGAATTTTTGAGAGAAAAGGAAGGTTGGAGATTGGCCTATAATTAGCTAAGATAGCTGGGTCAGGTGATGGCTTTTTAAGTAATGGTTTAATTACTGCCACCTTAAAAGCCTGTGGTACATAGCCAACTAACAAAGATAGATTGATCATATTTAAGATCGAAGCATTAAATAATGGTAGGGCTTCCTTGAGCAGCCTGGTAGGAATGGGGTCTAATAAACATGTTGATGGTTTGGATGAAGTAACTAATGAAAATAACTCAGACAGAACAATCGGAGCGAATGAGTCTAACCAAATACCGGCATCACTGAAAGCAGCCAAAGATAATGATACGTCTTTGGGATGGTTATGAGTAATGTTTTCTCTAATAGTTAAAATTTTGTTAGCAAAGAAAGTCATGAAGTCGTTACTAGTTAAAGTTAATGGAATACTCAGCTCAATAGAGCTCTGACTCTTTGTCAGCCTGGCTACAGTGCTGAAAAGAAACCTGGGGTTGTTCTTATTTTCTTCAATTAGTGATGAGTAGAAAGATGTCCTAGCTTTACGGAGGGCTTTTTTTATAGAGCAACAGACTCTTTTTCCAGGCTAAGTGAAGATCTTCTAAATTAGTGAGACGCCATTTCCTCTCCAACTTACGGGTTATCTGCTTTAAGCTACGAGTTTGTGAGTTATACCACGGAGTCAGGCACTTCTGATTTAAAGCTCTCTTTTTCAGAGGAGCTACAGCATCCAAAGTTGTCTTCAATGAGGATGTAAAACTATTGACGAGATACTCTATCTCACTTACAGAGTTTAGGTAGCTACTCTGCACTGTGGTGGTATATGGCATTAGAGATCATAAAGAAGGAATCATATCCTTAAACCTAGTTACAGCGCTTTCTGAAAGACTTCTAGTGTAATGAAACTTATTCCCCACTGCTGGGTAGTCCATCAGAGTAAATGTAAATGTTATTAAGAAATGATCAGAAGCCGGCAGAGTTGCGATTTCTCATCCCTGCTTAGCAAATATTCTGCAATATCCACAGTTTCAGTCTCTGACCTTCGTCTAACCATCTGTCAGTTGCCTTCAAGGGGTCAGAAATTTGTTTTTCTCCAACTATCAACAAGCACGGGTTATTTTCGACAGCAGCTCGCTCTTCCTCCTTCGTCGGCACTAACGGTACTTTCTGTACAGATGCAGCACACGCAAGCACAACCAGCTCTTCTTTCCATTTCTGTCCACTGCCGTACATAGTCGTGGTTGTAACAGGCAATCCGCGGAGCTTACAAAAACGCTTTAAATCGTCAACTTTCCAGAGGTTGAAATGATCCAAATCGCAGCACTCCTCGCTGCTTTCCGCCACCATAGCTTGTGGGTTGGTAGCTGAAAACTTTAGCCTGCCCATAATGCACCACGTGGCCTGAGATGCGCACTTCGCTTATTCAGCCTCAATCAGCGTATGTGTGATGAGGGTATAAGAAAAATGTGCTTTTATATAGCATCAGGTGTAGGTCTGGTATCTACCAGCTTCTGGTTAGCTGAACAGACCAAACTGAGCTAATTGGCTATGGTAAGAGCAATGAGAAATCTAAAATACACAGGGTCAGGGTCCCCATGGACAAGGATTGAGAACCACTGCCTCAGTACACACTGTGGGAGTTACCTACTGGTGCCTGCAACATGGCACATCTCTTTGGTCACCATGTTTGTCCTGGCTGGGAACACTTTGTGATTTATATTGTGTTCTCCCCCTCTTGATTATTGTGCACTGGGGATCCCAGGAGAGGCTCCAGCTCCCTGTGAGTGTCCACAGAGTGGGTTCATGTGTGAATGATGTGCTTTGGTGCATTTACTAAAGAATCAGAATCAGAATAACCTTTATTCACGAAGTATCTTAAAAAAGAATACAAGGAATTTGACTCTGGTGTGAACTGTACTCTCTCTGTACAAGCATGTACAAATAAACATTAAACACTGAATAATTTACAATAAAATGTGCAATAAAAATGTGCAAAGGCGAAACAGATAAACAGATTGAAGTTGCACATGAGGTATGAATTAGTGAGTTTTATGGTAGGTTAAACTGTTAATCAGTGTGAAGGCATGTGGAAAGAAACTGCTTCTGTGCCTCGTTGTTTTGACGCACAGAGCTCTGTGATGTCAACCAGAGGGGAGGAGTTTAAACAGAGTGTGTCCACGGTGTGAGGGGTCTGCAGAGATGTTACCAGCTTGCTTCCTGGTCCTGGATTGGTATAAGTCCTGCATAGAGGCCAGGCTGGCTCCGATGATCCCCGCCGCCCCCCACTGACCTGACAGTTTGTTGAAGTTTGTGCCTGTCATGTTTGGAGGCAGAGAGAAACCAAACAGAGATGGAGATGTAAAGGACAGACTGGAGATGATGCATGTGTAAAAGATGATAAGCTGTTCATTATCATTACACAACCACATGGCACTATTCCAGCTTTATGCTCTTGGTACATATCATTATTTCACCAGTCCCATCCATCTCATCACCACAGGTCAATTAGTGATTTCCTCTTCAGTCTCACAAACCACAGTTGGCCCTGTGGACTCAATGAATGCACTAAGTCATAAACAGATCCACAACACAACTGTTTAACCCTCCACTAGTTCATCATGTGTTGTGTGGCCTCTTCAGTCTGTCATCGTTTTCTTTAATGTATGACACTTTTGGGTAATTGATATCATCAGGCTTTTTCTAAAGGGGTCTATAATTATTGTTGTTTTTAATTTATTCCATCAGTCTATAGTACCCATGATCTAGATCTTTCTGTCATGACCATAGGTGGAGTAGGAACAAAGATTGACCAGGAGATCGAGAGCTTTGCCTTTCGGCTCAACTCCCTTTTCGTCACAACAGTATGCCAGAGCTAATGCAATGTTGTCCCTGCCGCGCCGATTCTCCAGCCAGTCTCACACTCCATTGTTCCCTCACTCTTGAACAAAACCACGAGTTACTTGAACTCCTTTGCTTGGGGAAAGACCTCATTCCCTACCTGGAGTATGCAATCCATCGGTTTCACCATGGCCTCAGATTTAGAGGTGCTGATCCTCATTCCAGCCACTCCATGTTTTGCTGCGAACAGAACCAGTGAGTGTTGGAGGTCACAGGCCGATGATGCTAACAGGACCACATCATCTGCAAAATGCAGTGATGAGACCCTCAGCTCACTAAACTAAAGACCATCCTCCCCTGAGTATGTCTCGATATCTGGGCAGTCTTTTT
Organism: Thalassophryne amazonica; assembly: GCF_902500255.1. NCBI lineage: Eukaryota > Metazoa > Chordata > Actinopteri > Batrachoidiformes > Batrachoididae > Thalassophryne > Thalassophryne amazonica. The sequence continues at coordinate 30,218,040 of NC_047106.1, forward strand.
TTGAATATCCAAATTCTCTGATTTCAGCTTCTTACATGGTTACATTTCCTGGTTTATTTATTAGTTTCTTCACTCCTGTCTGGCAGTAAACTGAATATATTTGGGCTGTGGAGAAAACAAAACACTTGAAGGCATTATCTTGTTCTCTGAAAAACACTGACATTTTCACCATTTTAAAAACATCTTATGGACCTAACAAATAATCATGAACATAATCAAACTGTCGGTTGTTTATGAAAATAAGAATTTCAGTCGGCCCTATCCCAGAAATAGAATAACATGCAAGCCACTATTATGGCAGTGTTGCTCACAGATCTCTAGTTTTAGTTTAGATTTTGTTTTTAGTGGATGTTAACATTTCTATCATTTCTAAATCTACAACCTCAATTCCAATGAAGTTGGGACGTTGTTTAAAATGTAAATAAAAACAGAATACAATTATTTGCAAATCCTCTTCAACCTATATTCAATTCAATACACCACAGAGACAAGATATTTAATGTTCAAACTGATAAACTTTATTGTTTTTGTGCAAATATTTGCTCATTTTGAAATGGATGCCTGCATCACGTTTCAAAAAAGCTGGGACAGTGGTATGTTTACCACTGTGTTACATCACCTTTCCTTCTAACAACACTCAATAAGTGTTTGGGAACTGAGGACACTAATTGTTGAAGCTTTGTAGGTGGAATTCTTTCCCATTCTTGCTTGATGTACGACTTCAACAGCCCGGGGTCTCCGTTGTTGTATTTTGCGCTTCATAAAGAGCCACACATTTTCAGTGGGCAACAGGTCTGGACTGCAGGCAGGCCAGTCTAGTACGCACTCTTTTACTACGAAGCCACGCTGTTGTAACATGTTACAGAATTGATGCTGCCATCACAGATGTGTAAATGGTCCATGCCATGGGCACTAACACACCCCCATACCATCACAGATGCTAGCTTGTGAACTCTGTGCTGGAAACAATCTGGATGGTCTTTTTTCTCTTTTGTCCAGAAGACACGATGTCCATGATTTCCAAAAACAATTTGAAATGTGGACTCATCAGACCACGGCACACTTTTCCACTTTGCATCTGTCCGTTTCAAATGAGCTCAGGCCCAGTGAAGGCGGCGGTGTTTCTGGACGTGATAAGATCCTTTACACAATGATGTCAGTTTTTAATGCAGTGCCGCCTGTAGGGTCGAAGGTCACAGGCATTCAGTGTTGGTTTTTGGCCTTGCTGCTTACGTGTTGAAAGTTCTCCAGATTCTCTGAATTTTCTGATTATATTATGGACTGTAGATGATGGAATCCCTAAATTCCTTGCACTGAACATTGAGAAACATTGTTGTTAAACTGTTGGACTATTTCACGCACTTGTTCACAAAGTGGTGATCCTTGCCCCATCTTTGCTTATGAACGGCTGAGCCTTTTGGGGATGCTCCTTTTATACCCAATCATGACACTCACCTGTTTCCAATTCACCTGTGGAATGTTACAAACAGGTGTTCTTTGGGTATTCATAAACTTTCCCAGTCTTTTTTGCCACTGTCCCAGCTTTTTTGAAACGTGTTGCAGGCATCCTTTTCAAAATGAGCAAATATTTGCACAAAACAATAAAGTTGATCAGTTTGAACATTAAATATCTTGTCTTTGTGGTGTATTCAGTTGAATATAGGTTGAAGAGGATTTGCAAATTATTTTATTCTGTTTTATTTACATTTTACACAACATCCCAACTTCATTGGAATTGGGGTTGTACAAAAACATGGATGTGTTCCACAAATGGTTGGAGATTTTATACTTTGAATTTTGTCTCACCTGCAGGGACACAATTGCAATATACAGTCTGATCTAAACTAGGACAAAAAAATAAAAATTAAATTAAATGGCACCCAAAAGTAGAAGAACCTGACAGTTGCCCTTGTATATTTACGGACTCCTAATGTATAGTGTTTTCGGATTTCGGATATATATATATATATATATATTAATAAAAAAAAAAAGTGGGATGAAATTTAAATTCATGAATTCATGAATCGGTCAGCATAACAGATGGAAAATTGATCATAAACAAGGAGCGTAGGTTGTCTAGTGTGAATGTCTGGCTCATTGTCTGATTCATCTTCCCCTCTACATGTATTTTATTTATTTATTTTTTAGAATCTCTTGGCTGTTTCTGCTTCTAAATCAGTTCTCATCCTCCTACACAAACCAGCACTGTACCAGAACTGAAAGGTTTTAAGTACCACCTCCATTCTCTCACACAGATTCCATATTTAGACGATGTGCTATTCATGCATTTTGTTTTGCCTTTGATCTTATGTCTGACAGACGCTGTTTTAACCACAGAAAATGTCATGTGGGGTGTTGTGTAATATTTCATTTATTTGTATCACTGGTAATACATCTATTTTTGCTCACTGTCATGTAACCGGATTCTGTTAATTTAGGTTATCTAATGACTTGCTGTTGGAAAGTGGTCTTCTTTGTCTATCGTTGGCATTAATAAACCTCTTCCCATCCCCACCCCCTTCCCTGTGTCCCTGTTCCTTCATCCTGTGCTTTTCTCAGGTGATGGAGACAAAGAACATGCTGTATTTGGTGACTGAATATGCTAAGAATGGGGAGATTTTTGGTGAGTGAATATTGTGCAAATACAAGGTCAGACTGACTATTGTGTTGCATGCAAACACATTCTATCTGTCCTCCATGTAATAACAGCTGCATACATGCCAAAAAAAGTCATACATGTTCGTGTTGCATTTGACAACAAGGAAGTTTCAAAGTATTTTTTTAGATTGCTTTGGTCTTACCTCAAACCCAAAGGTCACATGATTGACAGCAGTCTGACACAGTGTTGCAGCCATCATCATGTGCTGTTAGTAATTGCCATGCTAAATGTGCTGACTTTATTTTCTTGCCGTAAGGAATGACGTCATTAACAGCCATATAAAGGATGCAGACAGGAAGGTTCAATGAGAAAATAAGGAATTTATTACCATATGTGGTTCAGAGGCACTTTGTGCCGGCTGGTTTACGGCTCACTCCAGATAAAAATAAGATATCAGTATTACTTTGTGTTTACATGCTGGCAAACGGTTCCATTCTGTCATTTTCATTGACTGTCAGATAGTACTTAGACTGAATGTTGAAAAATCATAGTTTTTTTTTGTTTTCTGCTCGTAAATGTTGACCTGTTTTATGAATGTACTGTCTAGGAAGAAACTGGACTTTAACAGGAACCATTGTTCTGTTTAAGATGATGCAAATTTATGACCCGGTAGAGATTTAAAATTGAGTTTTAGGGGTGCAAGCCTCCCTGTTTCATACCAACATGGGAGATGGTCTCCCAGCTGAGCTAACATGTACCTCTCAAAAACACACATGCTTTATTTCCCATACTCCTTTGTCATACCAGAGAATTCATCACATCTGTCCAAAAATGTGTCATGAAGAGGAAAAAACATATACAAGCCACACTAGTCAACAAGTCACATTTAATTTTTGAAACACTGAAATGTGTTGCTGCTGTTTTATGCAACAAGAATCAAAATGCTTCATGAATTACATTTTTTTAAGTGGCGCTATGACTGTTAAAAAAATTTGATACTCGGATACTCCTTTCAGCTGCTCTCTTCTGCTGCTCCCTCATTTGCGCTCGGGGTCACTGCAGCAAATCCGAGGTGGATCTGCATGTTGAATTGGCACAAGTTTATGCCAGATGCCCTTCCTGATGCAACTCCATATTACATGGAGAAGCCTGCAGGGATGGGGTTTGAACCGGGAACCTTCCGCACTGAAGCCATGCGCCCTGACAACTTGGCCAACACCCCTACAGATATTCAAACATTGTAACTGTAAGTCATTTTAGTATTAACAAGTGATACAGCAGACCCATGTGATGATTGTCTTTCCTGTCTAGGAGATATCCAGCAAAACTTTCATCCAATCTTTGGTGGAACATGTTTATTAATTGCCTGTCACAGTCTTGTTTCCATTTTCTTTTGTTTGTTTGTGTTTTTTGTTTTTTTTTTTTGTTTGTTTTGGTGCTTTCCATCAGCGATAAAAGTCTTCCCTTGTATCTGAATAAAATTAGTATGCACTAATGTCAGTTAGTACGCACTACCTATCTTTAATAACAGATGTAAGCAAGTGAGTACTCGGGACACAATTTGGATATACTACACTGGTACCATCTTACCCGCTCATCTTGACAGCTTCTCTGCGCAGCTGTGCATGCGCACCTCATCCGTCGAGTTGACCTCACCCACCGAAGAAAACCCACTAAGTTTTGTCTTTACATAAAATTACAGTGTTTTGCAGTGTCTTTTCATTAAAAAAAAAAAAAAAAAAGTAAAGACTTGCATGTACACACTGTTTTTAAAGAAGAATACTGTCATTAGGTGATGGGGGAGCTCAATTCATCTGGTAGATGTGCATGCACGGTTGTGCGGTAAAGAGGGACAGCTAAACTTGATGGGGGGGTGTTAAAGTCCGGGGTAGAGAGAACTGTGCAGTTGTGCGGTGGAGCTCCTCTTGACGGGTAGCTCATTTCATCATGACACTGGTCCTTTACAGAAGACTCATGCGTGACAGTTTTGACCCGGGTGCTTCAATGTTGTGAATCCTTAATCAAAATACTACGGAACAAATTTAAAGTGGTGCCAAAGAAAATAGTTTTTGTGATTTAAATCAATAAACTAGGGGCTACAAGGAGGTAGGTGTCTGCAGATCTACGTATATATTTTTAAAGAACAAATAAGTGTATTTCGAAAGGGACAGGCAGGTCTGAACACAGCAAGAATATTTTATGATAAGAATTTCTTAATCTCCTTTTAATCATGTGGGCTCTATCACAGCGTACACTGTGCGATCACCAATCCAGCACTCCAGACATCCCACTAGGCCCACGAGAAGACGCTGTTCATATTTTTTGTCCTTTTTTCATTTTTAATTTAACCTTTATTTAACCAGGTTAGTCCCATTGAGATAGAGACTTCTTTTTCAAGGGAGACCTGGACAGTTATAATGTTTCCAGTTCACTAAACCTGCATGTCTTTTAAAGAAGAAGGGCCTTTATTGTCAGTGTACATACATACATACATACAATGAAATTTTTCCTCTGTATTTAACCCATCCCAATTATAGTTGAATACAATCCCACCACTGAGACCAGTGGGCAGCAACAGTCCGGCGGCCAGAGACCAACTCTAGATTTACAGACGCGATTTTAGTCAAGGGCAAAGAAAGGAGCATGAACCTGATATGCATGTTTTTGGACACAGGGAGAGCAACTCCACGCACAGAAATGAACTGGACATGGGTGGGAAATGAACCTCCAACCCTGGACCTTATTGCAGTGTGGCAAGAGACTGAGCCACTGTCTCCCTTGGCCCTCCCTCGCAAATACATAAATTCTGAAAACTTTGCAGGATCACAGCAGTTTAGAGACTTAATTTAAAAAAAAAATGTATGTAAAAACTTCTGGGTTTCTGAAATCTTTAAAAAAAAAAAAAGTTTTTTGCATACAGAATTACGCTCATATCAAGACTTTTTCATACGTGGACAGGCCTGAGAGATGGTACCACCCTGTAAGTGGATGATGACCATCTGGATTATTGTCCTCACTTATTAGACAGTCTAAGAATGTTTGGAATCGGCCTACATCCAGACGTAGTAGCTGACAGAATTACTGTGGTGCTGGTTTGCAGTAAACACTAGTTGTCTGGTTTGTGTGTGTCTGTGTGCGTGCATATGCATTTAGATGTGCAGGCCTCTGCTCAGTTTTGAGGTCAGTGTTCCACTTCTGATGTTGACTCAGCAATGGAAGCTCCTGCTCCTGTGACCTAGAGCTGGTGCCAAGGGGAGATGAGAAAGAGAGAAAAGTAAAACTACATAGTATTGTAGCAGGTAAAGGTAAAATAAGGGAGACATTACAAAATACGAGTGGAATCAGCTGATAATTGAATGGGGTTGAATTGATTAGTTACTCGTTTAAATAGGAACTATAAATTGTTTTGGCAGGGGTTCATGCAGCTTAATCACTGAAATATTCCTGCAGATCTTAAATTACCACTGTATTTTCCAGAGTATAAATCACGTTTGTTTGTTTGTATTATTTGAACTAGTTTAGATTGAACTACTTTAGAAGGTCCTGCGACTTGAATTGTTCTCTGGTGTGACTTATACACTGAAAAATCACATGTTAATTATTAATAATTATTGTAATAACTGTTTATATAGGGCTTTTTCAGGAATCAAAGCACTAAACAAAATAAACTCTCATAATAAAAGAATAAATGCCAACAATCAAAAGTACACTTCAGCAGTGCATAAAAATTCAAATGTATCAAGCTGTATAATGCAGAAAAAGGTGCAAATTATATTCAGGAAAATATGGCCGTCTGTCTGGGCAACTACCCTCATTCATCTGATCTATAAACTAGATACTCTATAGCCCTATTCTGGAACAGAGTTTGCTGCCCATTCCTGGTCAGTGGTTGAAGAATCTGACATCAACTGTAGTTTGTGACAAACTCACATATGTAACAACAAGGAAAGCTGCTGATTTTTATAACATGGGGACTGTTTTTAGAATTTGTCAAGAAAGGGTGACATTGTTGAGGCTTTGATGAATGACTGTTGCAAAGGTCTTCATTGGGTGAGTGTTTATTTATCTTGTCGAGCTTTCTTTTTTTTTTGTATGTTTCGTATTGTTTTTGTACTGCCATATGTTTAACTGGGAATGTTCTGTTGCATATGCTATTGTAGATCTATATGAACAAAAGTTAATACAAATGTGTTTTAAAAATACACTTATGATTGATTAACATCTTTTCAGAGAATGCATAGACTTTGTCATGGATCAACTCGGGATATTATGAAACCATTATGTCCCAGTTCCTCAGGCCCCTCGACTCTGATTGCACAATGTAGTATTGTTATGTAAGACATTTACATGTCATCAGCTGCGGCAGGAGCAGCTTTTCGTCAGGCAGGGAGCTGCTGTCTGGTAGCTTCTGCAGGAGACCCAGATGAGCCAAAAACAATATTTCATGATTCAATCACAGAAAACTGAAGAATTACTTCTTATTCACACATGGACTGTCTCGAGATAGATCATGTTATTAGGGTGAAAAATCACACATCTAGACACTTCCTCTGCTAGTGTCCTCCAGACAATGCCTCCTCTTCTCTGGCATGATGAATCTCTCCGGCGTAGAGGTTGCAGAGAGCAGAAGATGCAGCTTTTTGGCAGACCACCCTGTTACAACAAAGCAGCCAGATGAATGATGAACTTGCCCTTGCTTTGTAATTGTTTCTGCAGACCAAACAGTAAATAGAGTTGTGCAGCAGGAAGGGATTGAAACAAAGAGCTGAGTTTGGCACGAGGAATGCGATGGGTTCTCACAGAGGGAGAGTGTGCACAGTAATGGGCACAACAGAGGCATCTGTGCCAGCTTGTTGATGTATTATCTGTCTGTCAGTCTGTTGCTTCAGATGCCTCACCATAGATCAAAACTAGAAATTGGGTCAACCACGAATAAAACTGAGTTTAAGAAGAGAAAAGAGACGTGAACAGGGGACAACCATTTGAATGTGGAAGGTGTTGGTGAAATGTAGGGCATGCATATTTAAGAAAGCACTGAGAGAGGGAGAGAGAGAAGTAGAATAGTTGGCAGTGAGAAGAATCAGTCCTGCAGATCTCTTGTCTGATTGATGGAAGGGGAAGAGAGAGAGAGAGAGGCTGATTTCAAAATCAGTTCGACTTTTTTCTTCATTGAGACAGTTATTTACTTAAACGTCTAATTTGTATTTCACAAGGCTATATGTTGATAGGTTGCCTTTCTAAAGATCAGTCAGATGTCAGAGCAGTTCAATGTAAAAGAGAAGGTTGGTTACCACAGACGTGCAACCAAATAATGTCTAACATCAGTGTTATATATACGAGGTCTGTCCGTAAAGTATAGGTCCTTTTTATTTTTTTCAAAAACTATATGGATTTCATTCATATGTTTTTACGTCAGACATGCTTGAACCCTCGTGCGCATGCGTGAGTTTTTCCACGCCTGTCGGTGACGTCATTCGCCTGTGAGCACTCCTTGCGGGAGGAGTCGTCCAGCCCCTCGTCGGAATTCCTTTGTCTGAGAAGTTGCTGAGAGACTGGCGCTTTGTTTGATCAAAATTTTTTCTAAACCTGTGAGACACATCGAAGTGGACATGGTTCGAAAAATTAAGCTGGTCTTCAGTGAAAATTTTAACAGCTGATGAGAGATTTTGAGGTGATACTGTCGCTTTAAGGACTTTTCACGGTGCGAGACGTCGCGCAGCGCTCTCAGGCGGCGTCATCAGCCTGTTTCAAGCTTAAAACCTCCACATTTCAGGCTCTATTGATCCAGGACGTCGTGAGAGAACAGAGAAGTTTCAGAAGAAGTCGGTTTCAGCATTTTATCCGGATATTCCACTGTTAAAGGAGATTTTTTTAATGAAAGACGTGCGGGCGGATTGCAGCGTCGGCTCGCAGCCGCCGCGACGCTCCGCCACAGGAAAAACACCTCTGTTGGAAGCCTTGAGGACACGTTGGAACATCTCCAGCTGATAAACAATTTCTCATATACTCACTCCACTGAAAGCCATGAAAAGCCAACTGGATTTTACAAATGGTTATCAACACGGAGGTGTTTTTCCTGTGCCGCCGCGCCGCGTCGGCTGCGTCCCGACGCGCGGACCCGTCCGCACGTCTTTCATTAAAAAGAGGCAAGCCTCTACTGGTGGTTGGCTCTCACTGCGGTATTGTATCACTTCCTGTTCCGGAGCACAGCAGTGTTTTGCTGTATCTGTTAGCTGTTTAATCTGCGCAGTTAGATTGATCTAGATAACTAGATAACGATTTGTTTCACAGTGTAATCTTCACGTGCCTTAACTAAAGCACTCCCTCTGCTGAATCACCTCTAAATTATTTACACATTATTCACTTTGTGTGTTTTTTAGGAATCCGCTAGCTTAGCGCAGCTACTAGCTCTTAGCCGATTTAGCATGGCGGCTTCTCCTGTCTCTCCCACACTTTTCTGCTCTGGGTGTGAAATGTTTAGTTATTCCTCGGCCTCCTTTAGCAGTAATGGTACTTGTAATGAGTGTAGCTTATTCGTAGCTTTGGAGGCCAGGCTGGGCGAATTGGAGACTCGGCTCCGCACCGTGGAAAATTCTACAGCTAGCCAGGCCCCTGTAGTCGGTGTGGACCAAGGTAGCTTAGCCGCCGTTAGTTCCCTTCCAGCAGATCCCGAGTAGCCGGGAAAGCAGGCCGACTGGGTGACTGAGGAGGAAGCGTAGCCCTAAAAAGAAGCCCCGTGTACACCGCTAACCCGTTCACATTTCTAACCGTTTTTCCCCACTCGGCGACACACCCACCGAGGATCAAACTCTGGTTATTGGCGACTCTGTTTTGAGAAATGTGAAGTTAGCGACACCAGCAACCATAGTCAGTTGTCTTCCGGGGGCCAGAGCAGGCAACATTGAAGGAACTTTGAAACTGCTGGCTAAGGCTAAGCGTAAATTTGGTAAGATTGTAATTCACGTCGGCAGTAATGACACCCGGTTACGCCAATCGGAGGTCAATAAAATTAACATTGAATTGGTGTGTAACTTTGCAAAAACAATGTCGGACTCTGTAGTTTTCTCTGGGCCCCTCCCCAATCGGACCGGGAGTGACATGTTTAGCCGCATGTTCTCCTTGAATTGCTGGCTGTCTGAGTGGTGTCCAAAAAATGAGGTGGGCTTCATAGATAATTAGCAAAGCTTCTGGGGAAAACCTGGTCTTGTTAGGAGAGACGGCATCCATCCCACTTTGGATGGAGCAGCTCTCATTTCTAGAAATCTGGCCAATTTTCTTAAACCCTCCAAACCGTGACTATCCAGGGTTGGGACCAGGAAGCAGAGTTGTAGTCTTACACACCTCTCTGCAGCTTCTCTCCCCCTGCCATCCCCTCATTACCCCATCCCCGTAGAGACGGTGCCAGTAAAAATCTATTTAAGCATAAAAATTCAAAAAGAAAAAATAATATAGCACCTTCAACTGCACCACAGACTAAAACAGTTAAATGTGGTCTATTAAACATTAGGTCTCTCTCTTCTAAGTCCCTGTTAGTAAATGATATAATAATTGATCAACATATTGATTTATTCTGCCTTACAGAAACCTGGTTACAGCAGGATGAATATCTTAGTTTAAATGAGTCAACACCCCCGAGTCACACTAACTGCCAGAACGCTCGTAGCACAATCCGAGGCGGAGGATTAGCAGCAGTCTTCCATTCCAGCTTATTAATTAATCAAAAACCCAGACAGAGCTTTAATTCATTTGAAAGCTTGACTCTTAGTCTTGTCCATCCAAATTGGAAGTCCCAAAAACCAGTTTTATTTGTTATTATCTATCGTCCACCTGGTCGTTACTGTGAGTTTCTCTGTGAATTTTCGGAACTTTTGTCTGACTTAGTGCTTAGCTCAGATAAGATAATTATTGTGGGCGATTTCAACATCCACACAGATGCTGAGAATGACAGCCTCAACACTGCATTTAATATATTATTAGACTCAACTGGCTTTGCTCAAAATGTAAATGAGTCCACCCACCACTTTAATCATATCATAGATCTTGTTCTGAATTATGGTATGGAAATTGAAGACTTAACAGTATTCCCTGAAAACTCCCTTCTGTCTGATCATTTCTTAATAACATTTACATTTACTCTGATGGACTACCCAGCAGTGGGGAATAAGTTTCATTACACTAGAAGTCTTTCAGAAAGCGCTGTAACTAGGTTTAAGGATATGATTCCTTCTTTATGTTCTCTAATGCCATATACCAACACAGTGCAGAGTAGCTACCTAAACTCTGTAAGTGAGATAGAGTATCTCGTCAATAGTTTTACATCCTCATTGAAGACAACTTTGGATGCTGTAGCTCCTCTGAAAAAGAGAGCTTTAAATCAGAAGTGCCTGACTCCGTGGTATAACTCACAAACTCGCAGCTTAAAGCAGATAACCCGTACGTTGGAGAGGAAATGGCGTCTCACTAATTTAGAAGATCTTCACTTAGCCTGGAAAAAGAGTCTGTTGCTCTATAAAAAAGCCCTCCGTAAAGCTAGGACATCTTACTACTCATGACTAATTGAAGAAAATAAGAACAACGTCAGGTTTCTTTTCAGCACTGTAGCCAGGCTGACAAAGAGTCAGAGCTCTATTGAGCCGAGTATTCCTTTAACTAGTAATGACTTCATGACTTTCTTTGCTAATAAAATTTTAACTATTAGAGAAAAAATTACTCATAACCATCCCAAAGACGTATCGTTATCTTTGGCTGCTTTTAGTGATGCCGGTATTTGGTTAGACTCTTTCTTTCCAATTGTTCTGTCTGAGTTATTTTCATTAGTTACTTCCTCCAAACCATCAACATGTCTATTAGACCCCATTCCTACCAGGCTGCTCAAGGAAGCCCTACCATTAATTAATGCTTCGATCTTAAATATGATCAATCTATCTTTATTAGTTGGCTATGTACCACAGGCTTTTAAGGTGGCAGTAATTAAACCATTACTTAAAAAGCCATCACTTGACCCAGCTATCTTAGCTAATTATAGGCCAATCTCCAACCTTCCTTTTCTCTCAAAAATTCTTGAAAGGGTAGTTGTAAAACAGCTAGCTGATCATCTCCAGAGGAATGGTCTATTTGAAGAGTTTCAGTTAGGTTTTAGAATTCATCATAGTACAGAAACAGCATTAGTGAAGGTTACAAATGATCTTCTTATGGCCTCAGACAGTGGACTCATCTCTGTGCTTGTTCTGGTGGACCTCAGTGCTGCTTTTGATACTGTTGACCATAAAATTTTATTACAGAGATTAGAGCATGCCATAGGTATTAAAGGCACTGTGCTGCGGTGGTTTGAATCATATTTATCTAATAGATTACAATTTGTTCATGTAAATGGGGAATCTTCTTCACAGACTAAGGTTAATTATGGAGTTCCACAAGGTTCTGTGCTAGGACCAATTTTATTCACTTTATACATGCTTCCCTTAGGCAGTATTATTAGAAAGCATTGCTTAAATTTTCATTGTTACGCAGATGATACCCAGCTTTATCTATCCATGAAGCCAGAGGACACACACCAATTAGTTAAACTGCAGGAATGTCTTACAGACATAAAGACATGGATGACCTACTGAAGTTATTGTACTTGGCCCCACAAATCTTAGAAACATGGTGTCTAACCAGATCCTTACTCTGGATGGCATTACCCTGACCTCTAGTAATACTGTGAGAAATCTTGGAGTCATTTTTGATCAGGATATGTCATTCAAAGCGCATATTAAACAGTTAATTAAAAAAAAAATTCAAAATGCTGCAGCTAGAGTACTGACGGGGACTAGAAGGAGAGAGCATATTTCACCCATATTGGCCTCTCTTCATTGGCTTCCTGTTAATTCTAGAATAGAATTTAAAATTCTTCTTCTTACTTATAAGGTTTTGAATAATCAGGTCCCATCTTCTCTTAGGGACCTCATAGTACCATATCACCCCAATACAGTGCTTCGCTCTCAGACTGCAGGCTTACTTGTAGTTCCTAGGGTTTTTAAGAGTGGAATGGGAGGCAGAGCCTTCAGCTTTCAGGCTCCTCTCCTGTGGAATCAGCTCCCAATTTGGATCAGGGAGACAGACACCCTCTCTACTTTTAAGATTAGGCTTAAAACTTTCCTTTTTGCTAAAGCTTATAGTTAGGGCTGGATCAGGTGACCCTGAACCATCCCTTAGTTATGCTGCTATAGATTTAGACTGCTGGGGGGTTCCCATGATGCACTGAGTGTTTCTTTCTCTTTTTGCTCTGTATGCACCACTCTGCATTTAATCATTAGTGATTGATCTCTGCTCTCTTCCACAGCATGTCTTTTTCCTGATTCTCTCCCCTCAGCCCCAACCAGTCCCAGCAGAAGACTGTCCCTCCCTGAGTCTGGTTCTGCTGGAGGTTTCTTCCTGTTAAAAGGGAGTTTTTCCTTCCCACTGTCACCAAGTGCTTGCTCACAGGGGGTCATTTTGACTGTTGGGGTTTTTCTGTAATTATTGTATGGCTTTTACCTTACAATATAAAGCGCCTTGGGGCAACTGTTTGTTGTGATTTGGCGCTATATAAATAAAATTGATTTGATTTATCAAGTTGAAGCTCGCAATTGCCTCTGTAGTTTGTATGCTTGAAAATGAAGTGCTATCACTGGAGTTGTTGGATGAATTTTACCTCTGTTGTGGGAATGCACTTTTGAAACCAACAGTTTAAGGCTACCAGGGAGGGGGTTGCTGAATCACAAACCGCATACCTCCCACAAAATAGCAGACAAACAATTTTCAAGGCTCATGTTTTCTGTTTGGTAAATGTTCACAAAATAACATTTTCAGGTAAAATGTATGTTTTTATTTTGCGCAGACATTAACACGAGTATCTTTGAATTCTGTTGTTGCAAAAAAATTAAGAGTTTGTTGTTGCAGTTGGTCAATTTTCCCAATATTCACTCTGCTCACGGTAGCAAACTAGACTAGTAACGATTTTGCACATAATCTGTTTATGTAAGCAGCAGCTTTTCAAGTTGACGTATGAGTGCATTCTTCTCCCTCCCAGCACTTATGCCAAATGCACTATACAGTAGTGTTCAGAATAATAGTAGTGCTATGTGACTAAAAAGATTAATCCAGGTTTTTGAGTATATTTCTTATTGTTACATGGGAAACAGGGTACCAGTAGATTCTCACAAATCCAACAAGACCCAGCTTTCATGATATGCACACTCTTAAGGCTATGAAATTGGGCTATTAGTAAAAAAAAGTAGAAAAGGGGGTGTTCACAATAATAGTAGCATCTGCTGTTCACGCTACAAACTCAAAACTATTATGTTCAAACTGCTTTATTAGCAATCCTGTGACTCACTAAACTAGTATTTAGTTGTATAACCACAGTTTTTCATGATTTCTTCACATCTGCGAGGCATTAATTTTGTTGGTTTGGAACCATGATTTTGCTGGTTTACTAGTGTGCTTGGGGTCATTGTCTTGTTGAAATACCCATTTCAAGGGCATGTCCTCCAGCATAAGGCAACATGACCTCTTCAAGTATTTTGACATATCCAAACTGATCCATAATACCTGCTATGTGATATATAGGCCCAACACCATAGTAGGAGAAACATGCCCATATCATGATGCTTGCACCAGCATGCTTCATTGTCTTCACTGTGAACTATGGCTTGAATTCAGAGTTTGGGTGTCGTCTCACGAACTGTCTGTGGCCCTTGGACCCAAAAAGATCAATTTTACTCTCATCAGTCCACAAAATATTCCTCCATTTCTCTTTAGGCTAGTTGATGTGTTCTTTGGCAAATTGTAACCTCTTCTGTACATCTTTTATTTAACAGAGGGACTTTGCGGAGGATTCTTGCAAATAAATTAGCTTCACACAGGCGTCTTCTAACTGTCACAGCACTTACAGGTAACTCCAGACTGTCTTTGATCATCCTGGAGCTGATCAATGGGTGAGCCTTTGCCATTCTGGTTATTCTTCTATCCATTTTGATGGTTGTTTTCCATTTCCTCCCACGCGTCTCTGTTTTTTTTTTTTTTTTTTGTCCATTTTAACGCATTGGAGATCATTGTAGATGAACAGCCTAGAATTTTTTGCACCTGCGTATACGTTTTCCCCTCTCCAATCAACTTTTTAATCAAACTACACTGTTCTTCTGAAAAATGTCTTGAACGTCCCATTTTCCTCAGGCTTTCAAAGAGAAAAGCATGTTCAACAGGTGCTGGCTTCATCCTTAAATAGGGGACATCTGATTCACACCTGTTTGTTCCACAAAATTGATGAACTCACTGACTGAATGCCACACTACTATTATTGTGAACACCCCCTCTTCTACTTTTTTTTACTAATAGCCCAATTTCATAGCCTTAAGAGTGTGCGCATATCATGAATGCTTGGTCTTGTTGGATTTGTGAGAATCTACTGAATCTACTGGTACCTTGTTTCCCATGTAACAATAAGAAATATACTCAAAACCTGGATTAATCTTTTTAGTCACATAGCACTACTATTATTCTGAACACTACTGTAAATTGCCAATTGAACTGTGGTTGCTGGAATACTTCTGGCACATCACCCAACCCTCGTTGTCACTACCCATGTGAAATGGTGGGTCATAATTTTGCAATTTTGTTTGTCGCTTCAGTCTTTTCAATTTCTTGTTGAAAAATAAACATGAAATATATAATTGGATACGTCTTCAAACTGCCTCAGGGATGTTATCCATGGACCAGGAGCTCCAGCTGGCTCTGGCCCATGTTGACCTCTGGTGTTGTCATTCATATATCAGAATTCATAGATGTTACATTGATGTCAGGTGCTTTATTTAAGTGGTTTGGATATCAGCTTGCTGATGTGGAAAGTGTGTGCCCCCCCCACCGATCACACTCTCCATGTCTGCTGCATGGTGTTATCTGATGTCCAGCCAGATCCCGTCCACCAAGCATGTGTGTACCCACAATCCCATCCACACCTGAGCAGCTGTTAAGAGACTTGGCTCCTCACTCAGCTCTCATCAGAAGTGGAGCACAGTAGTTGTTGAGCTGTTCCCTAATACCCCCATGATTCATATTTGTTTTGCTTTCCCAGAATGCAGCTCTGCATGCCTGACTGTATTGAGATCTTTGCCCTCGCCAGGGTTGTATCAGTTGATTACTCATCCTTCCACTGGGGTAACATGCAGCATTTTGTGGGTGTGTGTCTGTGTGTGCGTGCAGTGTCGATTGCTCAAAGCTTGTTTTTGTTTTTCAGTTGCTACAACACACAGTAGCAGCACACTACATGTCCACATGGCCACAGTCTGTGTTAAATTGAGGTGAATATTTGGTGTGTTGAGAAATTCAGAAATAGAAGTTTCTGTTTGGTTGTTTTTGGGGGGTTTTTTTTGGGGGGGGGGGGTTACGCTTTGAGGCATTTTTTATTTTTGTTTTGTATGAGTTGAAATAAAAAGTTGGGGATTTTTTGACTATGATTTTCTTTGCCTGGAAGGCAAAATAAACAGGACTGTTCTTTGTGAAATGAGATTCCTCCATCTGGTATCTAGGCTAATACTCCTGAAGGGACTCTGAGTAGAGCCGCTGCTTCTTCAGTTTGAAAGGAGCCACCTGAGGTGGTTTGGGCATCTTGTGAGGATGGTGTCTTAAGCCTTGTTTCCACCGAGTGGTCCAGGTTGGTATGGTGTGGGTCTGAATGGTTAGCTCTGGCTTAGCTTGCGTTTGCTCCATCAGCGGTACCCTTTTGTTTGGTAGGTGGAGCTTGTAGATGTTGATATGCATGTCAACAAGAGTGTGTACGCTGCCGCCTGGCCTCGTCCCCTCAACTTGGAGTCCACACAGTAACTTTTTTTGTATTTATTTTAATTTTTATCTAGGTGGTTCATGTGACTTATTTCTATTGTGTGCAGAATGCTGAAGAGTCAACACAGCCGCAACTCACATTGAATTCTCTCTTTTTGCCAAAAAAAAAAAACAAAAAAAAAACAAAACAACACTGTCTCACAGCCCCGAGCGGCTTCCCCCCTCCTGCTCCTCAAACTCATGAACAGTTAACCCTTGCACGAAAATTCAGTAAGGTATATCTTATATATTATATTCCAATTCTAAGGTGGATCTATGCTAGTATATAAAGGTATATCTAAAAAGGAAGAGTAAAATAGGAGAGCATGACAACATGAACATCAGCTCTATGATCATTACAATACCAATCAACTTGTCCGAGTCGAGAAATTGCTCCAGACGCTGTGGTGTTGATGTGAATAGTGATGCCGAAAGGCGCTTCTTTTATGACCGCAATGCAGATGCCGCGCACGTGATGCATTAACAATACATCTGTAATACTGCCGTGATAATCGTAATGCATCCGATCCGTTTCCTCAATACATGCATTATACAACCGTGATTGGTCGTGATATATTCGCTATACATTATTAATATATCTGTAATTCATATGAATTTGACATTTCATATGAAAATGACATTTGTCATTTTTGGCCAATCTTGTTATGGACGACAACGAACGCCCGTAATTTGTATCCTCAATTCATGCGCAATTAATCCTTTCCCCAGTGGGACCGGGCCTTAAGGAAACTCTCAGTTGGATTCAGAGAATGAAAATAAAGCTGTTAGACTGTCCCAGCCAATCATCTGACTTGAATCCAATAGAAAATCTATGGAAAGAACTAAAGATCAGAGTTCATAGAAGACTTCACAGAACCTTTAAGATTTGAAGGGCCAAAATCATACCTGAACAATGCATGTGACTAGTTTCTCCAAATAGGAGGCATCTTGAAGCTGTCATTACCAACAAAGGCTTTTGTATGAAGTATTTAATAAATTTCAGTAAGTGTGTTCAATATTTTTTCCTTGTCATTCCATTTTATTACAGTCTTCTATGGAAGCCCGTTTGCGCCACTTGAAAAAAAGTTTTTTTGATTAATTGCGAGTTAGTATTTCGCAATTCTGACTTATCTCACAATTCTGAGTTACTATCTCGCAATTCTGAGTTACTATCTCGCAATTCTGACTTATTATCTCACAATTCTGAGTTACTATCTCGCAATTCTGAGATACTTTACGTTACGAAATGCATTGCCCCCTACATGCTCATTCCATTCGATCATTGAAAGCTATTTTCGGTGTGGTTTCACAAACAGTGAGATTCGGACGCTATTACATGAGGAGGATGACATTGAAATAAGCCTCCGAACTTTACAAAGAACTTTGGCAAGGAACCATCTCTGGCGCAGGCGAAATAAAACGGATGTTGTCGAGGTGGCAGAGTTCATCCATCAGCAGCGACAGATGTCGGGTCAACAACAGGGCTACAGATGGATGCACCAGAAGTGCTGGATGGCTGGCATAACCACGGACAGAGAAACTGTCCGTCTGTTGTTAAGATTCATGGATGGTGGTGGCGTAGATTTACGAGCAAGGCATCGCTTGAGACGTGTTGTGCCGGATACAGCACCCCTGCCGAAATGTTTTAAATGTTAAGTTCAGTTTATGAAAACAGAGAAAAAACAAAAGTGTTGCATTTATATTTTTGTTCAGTGTATGCAGAAAATATATCTAACACTCACTTCCAAAAATACACATTCTTTTCACTTTTGTGTTGTGTGTAATTTTTTTTATCACAACAATAGTTTTCATCATACTAATAATTATAATGATGATGATTAGGATACTCTGAATAAATTAATATATTATATACAGACATAATACATATACAGACAATAGGAATGGAGGCTAATTTCAATAGGGTCCTCAAACGTTCCACACTGATTCAAGCTGCATATTCATTCATAACGTAAATCAATGAATAAAATTAAAATCATTTTAACAAATAAACACTAAAACAAACACCGTGTGATGAAATGTCATAAAATAAACATAATATCAGACGCTTCGTTCCTACTGAACAAAACCAGCCAATTAGTGCTCGTAAATATGAACATATTCTGTTCACTTGACATAGAATAAGGATCATATTGATCTATGTATGTTTTTGTTGCACAAACTGTGTATCTGTGCTGTTAAATGTGAGTTTGAAGGCGACGAGGTTCAAATGCGCATTCCCACGAAGGGGGTGCATTTCACGGCAGGGGTGCTGTATCCAGCACAACACGTCTCAAGCGATGCCTTGCTCGTAAATCTACGCCACCACCATCCATGAGTCTTAACAGACAGACACTTCTGGTAGCTGCTGATGGATGAACTCCGCCACCTCGACAACATCCGTTTTATTTCGCCTGCGCCAGAAATGGTTCCTTGCCAGAGTTCTTTGTAAAGTTCGGAGGCTTATTTCAATGTCATCCTCCTCATGTAATAGCGTCCGAATCTCACTGTTTGTGAAACCACACCGAAAATAGCTTTCAATGATCGAATGGAATGACCATGTAGAGGCAATGCATTTCGTAACGTAAAGTATCTCAGAATTGTGAGATAATAAGTCAGAATTGCGAGATAATAAGTCAGAATTGCGAGATAATAACTCAGAATTGCGAGATAGTAACTCAGAATTGCGAGATAGTAACTCAGAATTGCGAGATACTATCTCACAATCAAAAAAACTTTTTTTTCAAGTGGCGCAAACGGGCTTCCATAGTCTTCAGTAATTTCTGTACTTTTTTTTTTTTCTTTTTAGTTTGTGTGTGTGTGGATTATTTTGGTGGTTACTGAAATCTGGTGAAAATGTCATGTCAGCTTTGGAAATGTATTTACTGAGAAAAATGGTGACGTGTTAAATATTTATTTTACCCGCTATAAATACGCAGGCTGAACAGCATGAGCAGAAATAAAGTGTGTATATGCTCTACTTTCTAAAGTTTTAAATGGTGATGTAGGATTAGTTAAGTCGAAATGATGCCCTCAGCTTATGATTTTGTACAACTGTATGTTAACCTTGAAGTTGGGTTCTACTTGCAGGTACCAACCTTGGACGGTCTTGAAACATTCCTTTCATGAGTGTGTTTTTTGATTAACAGCATTGCATGAAAGCTGCTGTGGGTCATAGAGTTGCCTCCTGTGTGGAATTTGCCAGCTGTTATCTAATCAGTTTTTCTTGTTCTGCCAATTGTTAACTATTAATTAACTACCAGGATAAATTAAATGGAGTGATTTTCTTGAAGCTTACTGGCGCAGTCTATGACATTAAACAGTTGTATTATCTCATTTCATGTGATTCCATATTGGATTGGGTGAGATGGAGATTGATTTGGCAAACCAAAAATGAAACGAGCACAGCTGAAGACGGTGGGAAAAAGCAATTGTGTCATCTCATATGCAGTCTGTTTTTAGCGGTCAGAATAAAAACACCTTAATAATCCTCCTTACTTTGTCATCAATACTGCTGTAATGCTGTACTAAGTGTAACTGAAAAAAATCCTGTATATTTATTTTATTTATTTATTTAAGAAGCAGCTTGAATTGCTGGCAGTTTTTTATTAATTCATTGCTAGGGATGGGTATTGAGAACCGGTTCCTTTCGGGTATCGTTAAGAAATTATTCGATCCACCGACATCAATAACCTTTTTACTTAACGATTCCCTTGTCGGTCCTTCAGAGTGGCCGTTGTTTTTGGGGTCAAAACAATTGATTACAGACCCTGCAGCAGATCTGTAATCAACTTTTCTGCAGCGTGGCTTTGCTTTGAACCTTGAACCAATAGAAGCAGTGCTTCGATCATTGCTTCGTTGATTCTTTTTTTTTTTGTGGGACCGAATACTAACACGTTAGCATGTCTATGGCATTTTCAATGTTAAACTTAGCATTAAGCAGTTGCAGCTGTCAAGCGTTTGTTGTCATAAAAGAATCAAATGTATTACAAATTGTAATATTTTTTAAATTTATTTTTGTTTATATATTAATAGTAATAGCAAGCACAACAATAATAGTAATAATAACTAATCTAATGATTATATACAATTTTAGAGAAAGAGACAAAAAGAACCTGAATAAAAACACAACAGAAAATAATATAAAACCAACAATGAACATACATAAATAAATAAATAAATAAATACATATATACATACAGAAATAAATAATAAATAAGTGTTTCCTGTGAACACCTAGTGACTCTAACACCTCCATTTCATCCCTGTCTTATTTAAGTTTAATGACAGTTTGTTTCGGTCAAACCATATTTTCAATGTGTTAATTTCTTCAGTGATTTCCTCCAGAACTATCTGCCAAGCTAGAAAACTGCTGCATCCTTGTAAGAGCAGAATACTACTGGAATGAATTTGTGGAGGCGTTGGGATTCCAGCAATCAATCAATCAATCAACTTTTTTTTTATATAGCGCGAAATCACAACAAACAATTGCCCCAAGGCGCTTTATATTGTAAGGCAAGGCCATACAATAATTATGAAAAACCCCAACAGTCAAAACGACCCCCTGTGAGCAAGCACTTGGCTACAGTGGGAAGGAAAAACTCCCTTTTAACAGGAAGAAACCTCCAGCAGAACCAGGCTCAGGGAGGGGCAGTCTTCTGCTGAGACTGGTTGGGGCTGAGGGAAAGAACCAGGAAAAAGACATGCTGTGGAAGGGGGCAGAGATCGATCACTAATGATTAAATGCGGAGTGATGCATACAGAGCAAAAAGAGAAAGAAACAGTGCATCATGGGAACCCCCCCACAGTCTACGTCTAAAGCAGCATAACCAAGGGATAGTCCAGGGTCACCTGATCCAGCCCTAACTATAAGCTTTAGCAAAAAGGAAAGTTTTAAGCCTAATCTTAAAAGTAGAGAGGGTATCTGTCTCCCTGATCTGAATTGGGAGCTGGTTCCACAGGAGAGGAGCCTGAAAGCTGAAGGCTCTGCCTCCCATTCTACTCTTACAAACCCTAGGAACTACAAGTAAGCCTGCAGTCTGAGAGCGAAGCGCTCTAATGGGGTAATATGGTACTACGAGGTCCCTAAGATAAGATGGGACCTGATTATTCAAAACCTTATAAGTAAGAAGAAGAATTTTAAATTCTATTCTAGAATTAACAGGAAGCCAATGAAGAGAGGCCAACACGGGTGAGATATGCTCTCTCCTGCTAGTCCCCGTCAGTACTCTAGCTGCAGCATTTTGAATTAACTGAAGGCTTTTTAGGGAACTTTTAGGACAACCTGATAATAATGAATTACAATAGTCCAGCCTAGAGGAAATAAATGCATGAATTAGTTTTTCAGCATCACTCTGAGACAAGACCTTTCTGATTTTAGAGATATTGCGTAAATGCAAAAAGGCAGTCCTACATATTTGTTTAATATGCGCTTTGAATGACATATCCTGATCAAAAATGACTCCAAGATTTCTCACAGTATTACTAGAGGTCAGGGAAATGCCATCCAGAGTAAAGATCTGGTTAGAGACCATGCTTCTAAGATTTGTGGGGCCAAGTACAATAACTTCAGTTTTATCTGAGTTTAAAAGCAGGAAATTAGAGGTCATCCATGTCTTTATGTCTGTAAGACAATCCTGCAGTTTAGCTAATTGGTGTGTGTCCTCTGGCTTCATGGATAGATAAAGCTGGGTATCATCTGCGTAACAATGAAAATTTAAGCAATACCGTCTAATAATACTGCCTAAGGGAAGCATATATAAAGTGAATAAAATTGGTCCTAGCACAGAACCTTGTGGAACTCCATAATTAACTTTAGTTTGTGAAGAAGATTCCCCATTTACATGAACAAACTGTAATCTATTAGACAAATATGATTCAAACCACCGCAGCGCAGTGCCCCTAATACCTATGACATGCTCTAATCTCTGTAATAAAATTGTATGGTCAACAGTATCAAAAGCAGCACTGAGGTCCAACAGAACAAGCACAGAGATAAGTCCACTGTCCGAAGCCATAAGAAGATCATTTGTAACCTTCACTAATGCTGTTTCTGTACTATGATGAATTCTAAAACCTGACTGAACCTCTTCAAATAGACCATTCCTCTGCAGGTGATCAGTTAGCTGTTTTACAACTACCCTCTCAAGAATCTTTGAGAGAAAAGGAAGGTTGGAGATTGGCCTATAATTAGCTAAGATAGCTGGGTCAAGTGATGGCTTTTTAAGTAATGGTTTAATTACTGCCACCTTAAAAGCCTGTGGTACATAGCCAACTAACAAAGATAAGTTGATCATATTTAAGATTGAAGCATTAAATAATGGTAGGACTTCCTTGAGCAGCCTGGCAGGAATGGGGTCTAATAAACATGTTGATGGTTTGGATGAAGTAACTAATGAAAATAACTCAGACAGAACAATCGGAGAGAAAGAGTCTAACCAAATACCGGCATCACTGAAAGCAGCCAAAGATAACGATACATCTTTGGGATGATTATGAGTAATTTTTTCTCTAATAGTCAAAATTTTGTTAGCAAAGAAAGTCATGAAGTCATTACTAGTTAAAGTTAATGGAATACTCAGCTCAATAGAGCTCTGACTCTTTGTCAGCCTGGCTACAGTGCTGAAAAGAAACCTGGGGTTGTTCTTATTTTCTTCAATTAGTGATGAGTAGAAAGATGTCCTAGCTTTACGGAGGGCTTTTTTATAGAGCAACAAACTCTTTTTCCAGGCTAAGTGAAGCTCTTCTAAATTAGTGAGACGCCATTTCCTCTCCAACTTACGGGTTATCTGCTTTAAACTACGAGTTTGTGAGTTATACCACGGAGTCAGACACTTCTGATTTAAAGCTCTCTTTTTCAGAGGAGCTACAGCATCCAAAGTTGTCTTCAATGAGGATGTAAAACTATTGACGAGATACTCTAACTCCCTTACAGAGTTTAGGTAGCTACTCTGCTCTGTGTTGGTATATGACATTAGAGAACATAAAGAAGGAATCATATCCTTAAACCTAGTTACAGCGCTTTCTGAAAGACTTCTAGTGTAATGAAACTTATTCCCCACTGCAGGGTAGTCCATCAGGGTAAATGTAAATGTTATTAAAAAATGATCAGACAGAAGGGAGTTTTCAGGGAATACTGTTAAGTCTTCTATTTCCATACCATAAGTCAAAACAAGATCTAAGATATGATTAAAGTGGTGGGTGGACTCATTTACTTTTTGAGCAAAGCCAACAGAGTCTAATAATAGATTAAATGCAGTGTTGAGGCTGTCATTCTCAGCATCTGTGTGGATGTTAAAATCGCCCACTATAAGTATCTTATCTGAGCTAAGCACTAAGTCAGACAGAAGGTCTGAAAATTCACAGAGAAACTCACAGTAACGACCAGGTGGACGATAGATAATAACAAATAAAACTGGTTTTTGGGACTTCCAATTTGGATGGAAAAGACCAAGAGACAAGCTTTCAAATGAATTAAAGCTCTGTCTAGGTTTTTGATTAATTAATAAGCTGGAATGGAAGATTGCTGCTAATCCTCCGCCCCGGCCCGTACTACGAGCATTCTGACAGTTAGTGTGACTCGGGGGTGTTGACTCATTTAAACTAACATATTCATCCTGCTGTAACCAGGTTTCTGTTAGGCAGAATAAATCTATACGTTGATCAATTATTATATCATTTACCAACAGGGACTTAGAAGAGAGAGACCTAATGTTTAATAGACCACATTTAACTGTTTTAGTCTGTGGTGCAGTTGAAGGTGCTATATTATTTTTTCTTTTTGAATTTTTTTGCTTAAATAGATTTTTGCTGGTTATTGGTGGTCTGGGAGCAGGCACCGTCTCTACGGGGATGGGGTAATGAGGGGATGGCAGGGGGAGAGAAGCTGCAGAGAGGTGTATAAGACCACAGCAATGCATTCAGGATTCAACGCACATTAGTAGAAATACCCTTGATTTGGTTCTCACACGTGGCCTTGCTGTCACGAACATTGACATTTTGCCTCTTGCCTCGGTGGTCTCTGACCACTCATTTATTAAGTGTGCATTTATGTTGCCACGTTTAGTGGACCGAAAGCCTTGTCTGTCTCTGCGGTGACGCATTAATCCCTCAACTATGACTGACTCGAAGCCAGACTGCCTGAAATTTTGGCTTCAGGTTTGGAGAATGTTCAATCAGTGGACAGTCTTGCGGCTGGCTTGAATTCAGCGCTCAAGGCTACACTGGATAAGGTTGCGCCTCCTCTTTTAAGGCCACGCCTTCCCAGGGTGCAGTCGCCTTGGTTCAATGGTTACTTCTGTGACCTTAGGCAGAAGGCTCGAGGTTTGGAATGGAAATGGCGTAGTTCTAAATTAGAGGTGTTCCACCTTGCATGGTGTGATGCTGTCTTAGATTATAAGCATGCACTACTGGCTACAAAGCGTGCCTATTATTCTGATTTGATCAGTAAAAACAAGCATAATTCAAAGTTTTTGTTTGAAACTGTAGCATTTCTCATTCATAGACGGCCACCTGTTATTCACTCTCCCTTTTCAGCACAGGACTTCTTGGACTATTTCGAGAAGAAAATTGAGGATATTAGGTTGAGCATATCTCAGCAGGCTTTGGTCCAGCCACCGCATACTGCTATGGATGCTGTTGGATCTTAGTGCTGCGTTTGATACTGTGGATCATCATATTTTACTCAGTAGGCTGGAGAATCACTTTGGGATTACTGGAACTGCTCTTGCATGGTTGACGTCATACC
The DNA here is from genome assembly GCF_902500255.1 of Thalassophryne amazonica. Classification (NCBI taxonomy): domain Eukaryota; kingdom Metazoa; phylum Chordata; class Actinopteri; order Batrachoidiformes; family Batrachoididae; genus Thalassophryne; species Thalassophryne amazonica. The sequence continues at coordinate 30,243,224 of NC_047106.1, forward strand.
TGTCCAGTCATTCTTACTGTGTATTGTGTAATGGCACCTCCTCTGATCGTAGGGACATGAAGTTTGGGGTTCCGCAGGGATCCGTTTTAGGCCCCCTGCTTTTTTCCCTTTATGTAGCACCCCTTGGGAATATACTGCAGCGCTTTGGGATTCCCTTTCATTGCTACGCTGATGACACTCAATTGTACATGCCAATAACTGCTGGTAATCTCATTCACATAAAAACTTTGGAAGATTGCCTTGCATCATTAAGAAGTTGGATGTCTAGTAACTTCCTACTTTTAAATTCTGATAAGACTGAAGTTATGGTTCTTGGTCCAGCGAGGTACCAGCATCAATTTGATCAGCTAGCACTTAGCTTAGGTTCGTGTGTTATACATCATACGGATAAAGTGAGGAACCTTGGAGTAATTTTTGATCCTACGTTGTCCTTTGATCTCCACATTAGAGACATTACGAGGACTGCTTTCTTCCATTTGCGAAATATAGCGAAGATTCGTCCCATCCTGTCTATGGCTGATGCTGAGACTTTGATTCATGCATTTGTCTCTTCTAGATTGGACTATTGTAATGCTCTATTTTCTGGCTTATCGCAGTCCAGGATTAGGGGTCTTCAACTGGTTCAAAACGCTGCTGCCAGACTTTTGACACAAAGCAGAAGGTTTGACCACATTACGCCCGTTTTGGCATCCCTGCACTGGCTTCCAGTTGCTGGCAAGATCGGATTTTAAAGTACTGTTATTAATTTATAAAATTGTTCATGGACTTGCACCTCCCTATCTGGCTGACCTGGTAAGCCCCTATGTACCAGCTTGGGCCCTGCGTTCTCAGGGTGCAGGACTTCTGTGTGTTCCCAGGGTGAATAAAAAGTCTGCCGGTCACAGAGCTTTCTCCTACCGTGCCCCCGCTCTGTGGAAAGATCTCCTGGCACACATTCGGCAGTCTGATACTGTGAAGACTTTTAAGTCACGTTTAAAGATTCATTTGTTTTCCTTGTTTTATCATTAGTTTTATGATGTGTTTTTATTCTTGTATTCTTTTATGGTCGTCTTTTTATTGTGTTTTAAATTTTAATTCAGTTTTTTTGTTTTATGTTGTGTGTAGCGCCTTGAGATGATTTCATCATGAATTGGCACTATATAAATTAATAAATTTGAATTTGAATAAGGAAAGTTGCTTTTTTTTTCTCACCAAAATGAATGCTGCACTCACTGCAATTTATTGCCTGGAATAGTCCCAGATTGCATTTCAGAGCTTCTAGAATTCAAACATTTTCATGCACATGGTTGGGGTTAATTTGGGGTTTCAACTTTTTTTGTTTTTCACCACTTTCATCCCTGAATATGTGAAATCGTGAGTCACTTTTGTGCAGAATAAAGTCACTAACTGGGACTCCTGTCTTGTTGCAAGAAAGAAACGAGAATTGTCCTCCGTTCTGTTCACACAGCTCCAAACGCTGTGCGGCTCTCTGCCGGGTCAAGTTAGAACAATAGAGTCCAGTCGGAATTAATAACTTCAAAGTGAAGCACCGTTTTGTTTATTTTTATTTATGTCCAGAGATCAAGGATACAGTGATCGATTTCATATTTATTTACTTTAAGACTCAATCAAATACATAGAAAACCTGTAAAGCCTACTTTTAGTACAAAATTCACAAGAGGTATCGATAAGGGAATCGATAAGGAATCGGATCGATAAGCAGAATCGATAATGGCATCATATCGATAAAATCTTATCAATACCCATCCCTGTTCATTGCATAACAGTTCAATTGTCAAGTGTGTACATTGGATTGACTTTAATGTACATACGGTGTACTCTATGCAAGTGTATTATCTAAGAATATACACATACCGGAACAGGACATAAAAAGTATTAAAGGATCTGGTACAAAAAAAATTGATTGGGACATCCTTAGTATTTATTTTATGATGCACATCTAATCTCGAGGTTTAAGTTTTGCTTCTCCAGATGTGTTCTGCGTACTTAACAGGATAATATTTTTATGTTAATTATTCAATTTCAATTTATTTGATTTATATAGTGCCAAATCACAAAGTTGCCTCAAGGTGCTTCACACAAGTAAGGTCTAACCTTACCACCCCTAGAGCAGGGGTGGCCAAGTTCGGTCCTCGAGAGCCACCTTCCTGACACTCTTAGTTGTCTCCCTACTCTAACACACGTGAATCCAATGAAAGACTTGTTAGCAGACTTTTAATGAGCCTTTCATTGGATTCAGGTGTGTTGGAGCAGGGAGACAACTAAGAATGTCAGGAAGGTGGCTCTCAAGGACCGAATTTGGCCACCCCTGCCCTAGAGCAAACACACAGGTGACAGTGGTGAGGGAAAACTCCCTCTGATGATTTAAGAAACCTCAATCAGACCAGACTCAAAGGGGTGACCCTCTGCTTGGGCCATGCTACTGACACAATTGACAATACAAAAATACAGGAAATTTTGCTGGTGCACAGGACAGGAGGCCTGCAGAAGAAGACACCCACTCCCATCTCTGGATGGAGCCACACCTCAAACAGAGAGAGAACAACAGAATCAGTATACAGTATAATTTGTCAGCAATTGAGCAACAAGAAAAACAGAAGAAATGCTAAGATGATTGCCGGCCACTAGCCCTAAGCTTCACTAAAAGACCCAGACTTATCTGTAAAATTGACTGACTAGCTGGATTTCCATTGAATATTTGTGCAAAAGTTGAGTGATATTGTCAGAATGTCAAGGAAAGAAAATGACGGTGTTGGAATGCAAATACTGGGAGTTATTCTCTCATGATAATGGCTCTCAGTGAGGCTCTTACAAGAGCCCTTAATTCCAATAGTCACAGCAACAGTTGCTTGACGCAAGGACGTTTTGCTTCAAATCGCAGAAGCTTCCTCAGCTAAAATTCTTGCTCTGGTAGTCTGACTTCTGTCTTGACCCTTGTAGAGAAGGGTCTTCTCTACATCGCACTACTTCTGTCTTGACCCTTGTAGAGAAGGGTCTTCTCTACAAGGGTCAAGACAGAAGTCAGACTACCAGAGCAAGAATTTTAGCTGAGGAAGCTTCTGCGATTTGAAGCGAAACATCCTCACGTCAAGCAACCCAGTCCAGTCGAAGATTCAAGCTTTTCTGCCTGTTATAAGATTTTACAAGCGCTGTGTCTTTCTCCATCCACACATACTGCATTGTCATGTGACTTATAATAGCTTTTCAAATCAGCTGAAAAACCACCTCATGTGAATTCAAATACTTTTTGAGATATGAATTTTTTTCAGAATACATGTGTTTCCGTTAAATGTGTTTTCAACTTGCTACATCAAACTGTAATTTCGAGAGTAATGGAAACCCACCAACTCTGACTTCAGACAACTCTGACAGCCTACACAGAATGCCATTTTATTACAGGGCATAATAATAAATATTTATATTGGGTGTTCCCAGGAATCAATGCACTATACAAAACACTATATAAAAGTACACTACAGCTATGCACAAAAATCCAAATTAAATGCCATTAAGGAGCTGCTGATTTAAAATGGACATGTTTTTATTGTAGTGTTTCCAATGCAGACAGTGTTCATCTATATCAGATAACATCCAATATGTCAAAATGTTATTCATCGCACATTTAGTTGTCCATGTGGTTTACTTTTAAGTCCTTATCTTCAGTAACAGCACAGGCTGTGGTGTGCACATGTACTACTGAGTTCCTGTCCATTGTGAAACTTGCTTTCAGGGAAACTGTTAAAGTGAGCTCCACAGGTGCCACTTATACGCTGGTGCAACTTACATGTTGTTTGTTTGTTTGTTTTTCTCTTCAAGAGACTTTTTTAACTTGTCTGGAAAATTCAGTAATTTTGAATAGAATTAAGTGATCTATCCAACTTTATAGTAGCATTCACTGAAGTGTTTTGTGCTTTATGCTCACCGTGGTGAAACGAGCAGCATTAAAAAATAAAGATTGACATTAATATTGACTTTGTACTTTGTGCTACTACTTACAAAAATGTTCAGTTATGATGTACTTGTCGTAAATGTTCCAGCAGTTGCTTTCCTTGTACTGTATTCTGTCCGCTGTGGTTACTCCTATGTGACATTTGTTGTTGGGGTCTGTTTGTGGTTGTTGAATGTTGTTCTCTGGTTTGGTCAGTGGTCTGTATCCATGCCAGCTGGAAGGAAAGCAAACACTGAGTGTCCTATCATGTTTTCCACCAAGTGTGAATTGAAGAGTTAGCAGGCTATCTGAACAGAGAGGTGTGAAGAGGAATCCTGCTGGCAGCAACAAATACCACTCTTTGTAAAGTTCACAGTGCTGGAAGGAAAAAAAAATTAATCTGTCCTCCAAAGAAGACTGTCAGGCTGACTTTTGTACAATTAGTGACCATTGATGAGTAATAGTGAGTAGGCCAGTGTATCCTCCTGATACGGAGTGAAATGGTTTTAAGATAAATTGGTAGAAACTAAGTACTAATATGATTGCCTTCCTTTTATATTTCATTTTCAGGTCCACATAATTAGATAGAAGTGGCAATTTTTAAAGTCTATTTCACATTAAATATTTTACAGATATAAATGTAGTAGATAAGGTGCAGCATCAAGGCCATGCCTTTGAGTTTGTCACTCCGCCCCCCCCCCGGATGCACGAGTTTTACTTTGAGAACTGAGATCGGACAGTGATCGATAAAGTTGGCAATTTTTTACAGTCTGTTTCACATGAACTATGTATGCCATGTAAATGTACTTAAGTTGTAGCATCGAGGGTATGACTTTGTCACTCCCTACAGTATAGACTTGTTTGTCCAGAATGTGATTGGAGAGCAACAGATAGAGTTGACTATGTTTTTTTTATTATTATTATTATTATTGTCTGTTTCACGTTAAATATGTTGCGTATATGCAGTAGATAAGGTGTGGTGGCATCAAGGCCATGGCTTCATCACTCCTTGCACTATGCTCTAGTTCATTGGAATGAGATGAGAGAGTGATGATAGAAATTATTCCTACTGAAGAATATAGTTCTCACCTAAACGTAGATGCTGGGTGGAAGTGATGCAAATTAAAATTAATACATGCTGAATAAGAATGCAGTAAATCAGCAGGTACCACAAACAGAATTTTAATCACAGAGACTGATAACCAATACTTGAGTCAATATACATTTGCAATAAAAATAAAACTTTTTGTGTCAAGATTTACAGTAGCACAAACTCCAACACAAAACATCCTTTAATTTAAATGTATGTTTAACTGGCATTTTAATTTTTAATTTTTTCCGTCACAGTACCGAGCTGCCCTGGGTTCCGATTGGCAAAAACCCAGGAAGACAACAGGTCCATCGCCACCTCCAGACAGGAGCCATCTCCTGTATCTGTCGCGGGCAGATGATAATGCATGCTTGGCATCCTCCAGCAAAGAGATAAAAATAATTAATCAAATAGCTTCCCAAAGATTTTCTTTCCATTCTAAATGAATAAAATGAAAAGACATAAAGCCAGTAAAACACAAGTTATAATTTAATATTGTAAAAAGAAGTACCTTTGGCTCTCATTATCCTATAACTACAGCTGACAATCTGCACTATGAGCTCATAAAAGGCTCATACTAACTACTTACCTACACTTTTGATATACTGTAATAGAGCATTTAAAGCACACAGTTTGGTGTGTGTGTGTGTGTGTGTGTGTGTGTGTGTGTGTGTGTGTGTGTGTGTTGCCCTGATATTGCACGACATTAATCTGCACATTTGCATTCTCAGCTGGCTGGACACCGTGCTTTGTTCCACTGGCTGACACGCGCTGTGCACTGGACACTGCATATATAAAATAATTATTTTGCAGTGGATTACTCATTTTCTGTCCGATTTAGCTGTTGAAAATGCCTCTAATCACTTCCGGAGTCACAGAGGAGTGCTCCAGCTGCTGCTGTTCCCGCATGCGCGTGGGCGCTGAACGAGGTGGAGAAAGGATTTGAAGCTGTCTAAAAAGGTAATTATTTGCCATGTTTATATTGTGAAGCCCCTTTCACATTGGCGTATTCGTAGAGCTGCTCATTGCAGCGTATCTACGCTGAGATGAGCAGCTCTCCGCCCACTTTTAGCAGCTCTACGTTTCTCCCTGTGCAGCAGTATGTTGAGGGCTACGCACATAGGACGGAAGAAATTAAACATGTCTAATTTTCTTCAGCGTAGAGCACTGGACACAGTTTTAAGCAGGTCTGCACAGCACAGCGTTACTGCATGCAAGTCTGTGCAACACTGTGCTCCTGTACAAAACCAAAAACTGAGTGCGTGCATCCAGAGGAATCACCTGAGAACATGATCACACAGCCCACAGCACCTGTGTGTGTGATCAGAACAGGGAATCAAACCTTAACTCAGAAATCCAGAAACACAACAGAAACAGCAGGTCGGTCACTCGCTCGCTCTCTGTCACGCACGCATGCACTCTCCCTCACTCTCACTCTGTCTCTCTCTCTCTCCCTCTGTCGCATGCTCTCTCTCTCTGTGTGTCTGATCAAACCTGAAAAGAGCTGTGACTCTTTAAAATAAAAGCGGACTTGCTGCATGTCGGTGCGTTCATCAAACGCTCTGATCGATCAGGTCTGATTAAACCTGAAAAGAGCTGTGACTCTTTAAAATAAAAGCGCACTCGCTGCATGTCGATGCGCTCATCAAACGCCTTAATCGATCAGGTCTGATCAAATCAGCGAACCTGATCGAAGTAACCGGAGGTAAAAGTTTAATGAGTCAGTGTTTCGTTCTGGACAGCCTTTACCACAGCCAGACTCAGCAGCATCTGGACACAATGAAAATGATCCACCAAGACAAAAATAAAAAATAAAAATAATAACGGCATGGTACACGCGACAGTGTGAGCGAACACACGCAGCTGCAAGTATGAAATGAACACATGGTGTCTAACCAGATCGTTACTCTGGATGGCATTTCCCTGATCTCTAGTAATACTGTGAGAAATCTTGGAGTCATTTTTGATCAGGATATGTCATTCAAAGCGCATATTAAACAAATATGTAGGACTGCCTTTTTGCATTTACGCAATATCTCTAAAATCAGAAAGGTCTTGTCTCAGAGTGATGCTGAAAAACTAATTCATGCATTTATTTCCTCTAGGCTGGACTATTGTAATTCATTATTATCGGGTTGTCCTAAAAGTTCCCTAAAAAGCCTTCAGTTGGTTCAGAATGCTGCAGCTAGAGTACTGACGGGGACTAGCAGGAGAGAGCATATCTCACCCGTGTTGGCCTCTCTTCATTGGCTTCCTGTTAATTCTAGAATAGAATTTAAAATTCTTCTTCTTACTTATAAGGTTTTGAATAATCAGGTCCCATCTTATCTTAGGGACCTCGTAGTACCATATTACCCCATTAGAGCGCTTCGTTCTCAGACTGCGGGCTTACTTGTAGTTCCTAGGGTTTGTAAGAGTAGAATGGGAGGCAGAGCCTTCAGCTTTCAGGCTCCTCTCCTGTGGAACCAGCTCCCAATTCAGATCAGGGAGACAGATACCCTCTCTACTTTTAACATTAGGCTTAAAACTTTCCTTTTCGCTAAGGCTTATAGTTAGGGCTGGATCGGGTGACCCTGGACCATCCCTTGGTTATGCTGCTTTAGACGTAGATTGTGGGGGGGTTCCCATGATGCACTGTTTCTTTCTCTTTTTGCTCCGTATGCATCACTCTGCATTTAATCATTAGTGATCGATCTCTGCCCCCCTTCACGGCATGTCTTTTTCCTGGTTTTTTCCCTCAGCCCCAACCAGTCTCAGCAGAAGACTGCCCCTCCCTGAGCCTGGTTCTGCTGGAGGTTTCTTCCTGTTAAAAGGGAGTTTTTCCTTCCCACTGTTGCCAAGTGCTTGCTCATAGGGGGTCGTTTTGACCGTTGGGGTTTTTCATAATTATTGTATGGCCTTGCCTTACAATATGGAGCGCCTTGGGGCAACTGTTTGTTGTGATTTGGCGCTATATAAGAAAAAAGTTGATTGATTGATTGAACACTGAAAAAGGCTGAGTACGCGCGCATTTCGGGCATATTTAAATGAAACACAACACTGCCACACGCAGCTCTGTGAATACGCCAATGTGAAAGGGGCTTAATGGCTTCGTAAAACAGTTGCATGTTCTTTCTTTCTTGTGTGCAGCTGTAAAAGTATGTTTGTGACAGATTTAATATCTCGTTCTAATCGTTCAGATGAGCTGCGCTCTGATGTGGTGCGCTGACGCAACCACTCACACTGTTCATTTCTTTACTCAACTTGACAAGCTGCACGTAGTGTTGCCGAATAGATCGCGCAATGTTCCTTACAACTTCACGTTTGTTGCACGGCATTTGTACATGAAAGATTTTTTTGAACATTTCAGAATTCTCTTTGCTCAATTGCATGCGCCGGCACCCCTCTGACGTTCAGTCTACACCCGTTAACGGCGAGTTTACTCTCCTGCACAACACAGTGCGTGCATCAAAGTCGTGCAAGTATCAGGGGGCCTTAACGCATGCAACCAGTCCTGCTGCAATACTGTACTTCCTTGACAGATAAGGCTGTTGATCCACCACTTGTTTCCCCCACGTGGCACTGCTTTTCAGAGCTGTTTTCCAGAGCACTTAATACGAGGTCTGTTAGAAAAGTATCCGACCTTTTTATTTTTTGCAAAAACCTGATGGATTTGAATCACGTGTGTGAGGATAGGTGTAGTCTCTCGTCGGATTTTCTTTATAAGGAAAATGGCGGAACGACTGGAGCAGCACTGCATCAAATTTTGCCAGAAACTGGGCGACAGCCAGGTGGAAACCATTCGGATTATTCAGACGGCTTTCGGTGACGATCCTATGGGCATCACACAGATTAAGGAGCGGTACAACCGGTTTTAAAGACGGCCGCACAACGGTGGAGAGCACGCCACACTCCGGTCGGCCATCACACGCTGACATGACCAGATCATTTCCAAAGTGAAGGCTGTGGTGATGTGGGACCGTCATGTAACTGTCAGAAATTGCGGAAGAGGTGGACATCAGCACTTTTTCGGCACATTCCACTGTGACAGAAGATTTGGCCATGATGAGAGTTGCACCGAAATTCATGCCGATGGCTTCGGCATGAAGCTGCTGATGGAGCAAAAGCGCCTTCGTGTTGAAGTCTTACAGGACATGCCCACCTCGTCCACAATTTCTCGGATAGTCACATGACTGAAAAGCCACCGAAAGCCGTCTGAATCTTCTGAATGGTGGAAGAGGTGGGCATCATTTTTTGGAGTCCAGCATGTCCTGTGAGACTTCAACGCGGAGGTGCTTTTGCTCCGTCAGCAGCTTTGTGCCGAAGCCATCGGCATGAATTTCGCTGCAACTCTTTTCATTGCCAAATCTTCTGTCACAGTGACATGTGCCGAAAAAGTGCTGATGTCCACCTCTTCCGCAATTTCTTGGATAGTCACATGACGGTCCCGCATCACCACAGCGTTCACTTTGGAAATGATCTGGTCATTTCAGCGTGTTGATGGCCGACTGGAGCGTGGCTCGCTCTCCACTGTTGTGCGGACGTCTTTAAACTGGCTGTACCGCTCCTTAATCTGTATGATGCCCACAGGATCGTCACCGAAAGCTGTCTGAATAATCCGAATGGTTTCCACCTGGCTGTCGCCCTGTTTCTGGCAAAATTTGATGCGGTCGCGCTGATCCAGTCGTTCCGCCATTTTCCTTGCAAAGAAAATCCGACGAGAGACTACACCTATCCTCACACAAAGGCTGCTTACAAGCAAATGACGCAATTGACAGGCGTGAAAAAAATCACGCATGCGCACGAAGGTTCAAGGTTGGCTCATGCAAGCACACGTGATTCAAATCCATCAGGTTTTTGCAAAAAATAAAAAGGTTGGATACTTTTCTAACAGACCTCGTATGTCACAAAATTTTCTGCGTGGGTGTCCGTCAGCTTGGTGTCCTTGTGTTAGGTCACTATAAAAAAAAATGATTGTCAGCACCAAGTCCGGCCCACCATAGATGTCTTGTTCTGATTTTCTGTTCACTCCGGAAGTAGTATGTGCTTTGGAGAATTTTAGCCTTTGGAACATTATGAATTAATAAAATATTTATTTTGAACATGTAAACAGGTTAAAAAGCAAAAAAAAAAAAAAAAAAAAAAAAAAAAAAACAAGAAAATACAGTGAAGGAAGTACCTGCACATTGCATAATTGAGTTTGTATGTCGAAAAGGAGCGGGCTGAAGTAATAAACTGACATAGCCCGACCCCTTCTCTGCAGCTTAACCTGATTTAACTAAACATCCAGTTCCCTAAAAAATAACATAATGTAAAAAAGTAGATGAAAAAAACATAATGGAATATACGAAAAACCAAAAACTAAAATAAATGAGTAATTAAACGAGTATAAAATAAATGCACCAAATAAATACAGTAAACAGACCATTATCATTAAACACCTTCTTCCCTGTACCTCGTGAAAATCTTTTTTTTTTTTTTTTTTTTTTTTTGGACCTTTTAAAGTGCATCATCTCTTTAGCTCCTTATTCTTATTCCTTAACTGTTCCACCGTTTCACCCCACAAACCAAAATACAAAAACCTTTCATAATAATGCGCACCTTAGGCTAAGTGAACCCCTTAACTATAAACTTAAACCCTTTATCTTACCAGTTTATACCAAGATCTTGTTGCAAATACTGTTGCTGCAAAGTTACCAGCTTCTTTAAGTGACACACACAAGACATTCATTCAGAGGAGTCCATATGACAGAGGACTGGAAGAAGGCATTTCTGTGGTGATTCTTAAATTGTAGCTGGTTTTAGACCTCTAAAAACCACTTGACCGTTTTTACACCGCTGAAGAGCTGGGAACCACCATCTTCATTTGTGAAGGTGGTTCCCAGATAAGCAACTACTTTGTGAACAATGCTGTGATCTTTGTGGAATTGATGGATATCGATGGATTGCTATAGTTAAGACGCTGAGCGAGGAGCAGTTGTCCTGTGTCGAGTCTAAGATCTGGGCTATCAGTATCTTCTGGACTCGGCAAAGTGTTGAACTTGACAAGCTCTCTACAGCGACATTCATGTTTCTGGGTTCTCTGCCTTTGAGAGAGAGAGACATCTGGAAAGAGCTTATGGCGACATTGCTGTCACAGAACCAAAGTGTTTGCGGGTGCAGTGTCTACAGGAAAATGAAGGTCCTGCTGCTTCCCATCTTGCTGATTGGTTGTCAGACCTGAATGCCAGTGGCCTAAATTGACAACTGGATGTCTTTGGTACTAGGTCTATTTGTGGGATCCTTGGGTATTTGCTAGAACGACTTTGTGATAAACAACAGTTACTCCGGGAAACATACATGAACTGTATCACTTGCATGGTGAGGGACTGTCAGATGTTTTATACATGTGGAGATTTTCTCTACATGATTCAGCATGCAGGTGCCTCAGAGGGCACTGGTACCTGGAGAACACCAATGGGATGCCCGTGTTTCACCTAGCTGTGGTAGATAAATGGCTACTTTTGAGACGTGGGTAAAGACATCTTGTCTGTCTAGGTTGTTCCCATGTGTGACGCGGGTGGTTCTGTGGTGGTGTGGATGTGGCACCAGCGCATGCTCCCAAACGTTACTTCTCAGATAAGCACAAAAAAGGTGTCTGCGTTAGTGTTGTACATCGTTAATTACTACTGCACGCTCAGTGGAATGTAGTTGGTGCAGAACCTGTTTTTCTGATTATCTGTAGACCAAACTATTTGGCAGAATTAGCAAATTTATCCTTTTTGGATTGAATTCTTGTAATACAGGTGCAAAGTTACCACCGTCATCTGCAAAAATCAGCTCTTGGATGATGAATGTACTTAAGTTTTTGCATGCAAGCTTTGAGTGACTTCAAACCAGTTGCTGTCTGTCCAAAAACACATGAATACCTATTTTGATAAACAACAGTGGTGCAACCACACTGCCTTTGTTCACACCAGTTTTAATCAGGATACTTTGTGATTCCTTTTCATCAGCACACACACTCCAACAAGCATGCCGTTATGTAGATCCATCAAAAATCACGATATAATGAATGCCCTTCTAGTTGACCAGGTAGTTCGTGTGCGTGTGTGTGTGTGTACTGCAGTCATGCTGACTAGCGTTTCATCATTCTAGCTCATACTAAAGTGTGCACGATGGAGTGCAGGAGCAGTTCTCAGAAATCCTGTTCTCCCTTTCCTCCTCCAGTTATGACAACAGTGTGCATTTTCCACAGCCATTCACACCTACTCATTCACACACAGTGTACTCCACTCTGTTCACAACGGTGGTTCAGAAGAAAAACTGTGTTGTGTGTGATATGCTGAGGTACTTGACAAAGCATTTTCACCCCTGCACCCCTACTGTAAAGTAATGGCACCAGATATCATTGAAAGTAAATAGCTTTTCCACATAACCAGCATTTGATTGAAGGCGAAACATGCAGAAAGTGAGAGTTTATGTTGTGGATGTTGAGCACCATCATATCATACAAGTCGGTGCACAGTGATGCCTGTGCACTTCCAACTCAACATGTCATCACCTACCCACCCACCCTTCCCTTTTTTTCTGTTTCTGCAGACTACTTGGCAAAGCATGGACGTCTAAGTGAGCTGGAAGCCAGAAGGAAGTTCTGGCAGATCCTGTCAGCGGTGGAGTATTGTCACAATCGTAACATTGTTCACAGAGACCTGAAGGCAGAGAATCTGTTGCTGGATGGCCATATGAACATCAAATAGCAGGTACTAAAACATTATGCACACAAGGCTGGAGTGCTGCAGAAGTTAGGCCTGACAGACTTCTTGTGTGTGTGTGGTGTGTGTGTGTGTGTGTGTGTGTGTGTGTGTGTGTGTGTGTGTGTGTGTGTGTGTGTGTGTGTGTGTGTGTGTGTGTGTGTGTGTGTGTGTGCTACATTTCAGCAATCATGTTAAGTGCAGTGTGGCGCCACCTTCATGAGGGAAGCATCCCAAATGAATTTCATGGCGTGCCATGTGATGTGTGATCTGCCCCTGCCAATTCTGACATCATACAAGCAACACTAAATAATTAACACCTTTCTACTGGTGTTTCTATGACTGGAGAAGTGGTCACAGGCAAGAAGAAATAAAATATAATTTCATGAAACCATTTCAGCATTTGATAAAAGTTATACAACTGCTTCCACAAACTTAATTTTCAGGTCTTCACTTTTGCAAACACTTCACAATAATACTCATAAACAGCTCAATGGCCTGCTACATCTGGAATAATATAATTTAAAAAAGGAAAAGCTCTTGGTTCAGTTGGTAATTGTCTGTGTATTTCTAGATTCATATTTTCATATTTATATAACACGTTCAGCAAGACGTGTGCTTTCAGGGAGGTGCTGTCAGCTGACCGTGTGGTGCAAGACCAAATGAAAGACAACAACAGTAATGCAATAGAAACACAGCTGAAATGCTCCTTAGTGTAAATAAGTACACGTGGCTGTCGAGCAGCTCAGTTCCCACGCACACACACGCACCCTGTGTAAAATAGGTGTTTAAATTGTTTTTACAGTATTTACACTGTCATTTTGTTTTGGTGCACTCCCTGCTGTGTCCTCTATGCTGGTGTGGTTCAGAAATGCTGCAACCTCCTACCCAGCCCATCTGAAAAAGGTCTGATGTTGCATTCAGGGATGCCACTTCTGGAGGCTTAAAGTCTTAAACCACAATCCAAGGGTTGTGTCACCTTTACAAAACATCCTTCACTTGTGATTCCAAGTTCTAATCTGTTGAAGGAAACATTAAAGATTGTAGACCAAAGAACAGACCCAAAGGCGGGTATTTGGGACTTGGTTGGAGGACTGTAGTACAAGCATCAAAGTGTGATTATTAAGGCAACTGGCATTTAGAGGTAGCTGGGAAAATGTCATGCAGCAGTGAGAAAAGGGGGAGGGGGTAAAGGAGGGAACGAGGGAAGCCAAAGAAAAGTTTGGGTGTAATTGGAGGAGAGGAGGTGATAAAATAGATTATGTACTCTTGAGGTGATAGCAGATGAGGGGGACACAGAAAGAATGATAAGGAGCAGGATGCATGCTGCTCATCGGGGAAAGAGTCCAAGATTTGTCGAAACACATCTTGATCAGACCTGCCCCTGAAAACAGTCCAAAGTCATGTCATCTCAACAGGACCCCAGAAACACAACGGTGACTAGCTGATGAATAATTAGTGTATCCTGATCAACATCATTCGACAGCTGCTAATACAGAGCCTGACAAATTGTATATATTTTACTATATTTTATAGTCTTCTGCTTCAAAGTGGCCCGAACAGGTTTTTGTCACTCTTCTGAAATAAATTGAGCTACACTTTTCTTGTGAGGCATCATTGAGTAAAATCAGAAGCTAGTGAAGCTAAAGGTCATACTCCTGGTTTTTGAATGAACACTGTTCAGTACAAACTGTGAGATACCAAAAGAATTTGCTCAAACCCGACATCCACATCCGACTGGCATGATAGCTGACCTTGGTTTGGGCGTTATTAAGCCATGTTTTTGTGAACTGAGTGATGGTTCTTTAACGGTTTACTTACCAGCCGTGTATTTTGTCAGTAATCGTGCATTAAGTGGACCTACCAGCAGCTGCTAAAAGTGCATTAAATAAGATCAGTTTGATCATGTTGCAATAGGGATGTCTTAGATGATCCGTTTCACTGCACAACAAGTCATATTGTTCCAGGTGTTTTAAGGGCCCCGTCACACTTAGTAAGAATCAAGCCAACCCAGGCAGAATGTCAAAAAAGCCATAATTCGTGACACATCTGGGAGGGAATAAGAATTGCGGTAGACAGCCATCCAACTCCTCAGACTGCACCTGCAACACACCCCGAATGATTCGTGCGCACACTGTGCGCATTAAGCACCTGAACATGGTATAAATGTAGGTGTAACACATTAGGATTACCACGGACAACTGACAAAATGCAGTGAGAATATGACGAATGCACTTACATTGCCATACGAGTGAGGTTTGAATGCGGGGTGGAGGAAATATAATCCAGCAGCACTCGAGGTGTGTTCAGGCACAGTCGGGACATTCATCCAGCATTCAAAATGGCTGAACATTTTCGAACCTCCCTTGAACACGATCAGAATGCTTTGAATGCATTTTCATACCATACAAATATTTAGATTACAGTCAGATTTCGGTCAAACTGCACTTCGAACGCTAATCGATATTTTTCCACCTTGACTGCACCTCGACTGTTTTGCACATGTGCAAAACTGCTCTGAGATTGCTGTCCGACGTCCACGAATGCACCTCGACACTTCCAGAATGTGGACAAAACTTTCATTCGGACAGCATTCGGCCTCTAGTGTGACGGTGATATAATAAAATACTCCAAACAGACGCAACAACACAACAGCACGTGGCTCTGTTATGATCAGAGTCGTCGTCACTGGACCAAGCTGCTGTCACTCAGAATTAACATTGTGATGGGTCTGTCTGCTCTTGTTTCATAAATCATGATGGGGAACAAAGTGTTTTAATGTTCACCATTACTTCATTATTCTGATCAGTGCTTTTTAGGAGGGACTGAGATGAAAACGTAATTACACCATGTCTGAATCACGGCAAAATTGCTCACACCATAGATTAGGCTTGAAGGAGGAAACACTGAGCTTATCGTTTTACCTGTCTTATTATTAGACAGCGCTCTTCTGAGGACGACGTCAGCAGCTCTGTCCATCCTCTTATCATCACCATCACATCTCTGATGTTTATCTCGCTACTCCTCCTGTTGAAGTAAAGTAAACACTTCAGATTTGTACAGTATGTGCCGTGTATCAGAAGCGCTCACCTTTTGTATTATTGCATTTCATTCATGTTATTGTTTTTAACTTTGATAAGCCAAACCTTAAACCACAGTGAACAAGAGGTGAAAGTTGGCTTTTAGGTTTAAGCGGGCTTACTCTGCATATGCAGTTACAGGCTGCTGTAAAGCGTCTGAGATTTTCCTGCAGTCCTGCCTGCAATCTAAAGGCCACCACTGCTCAGTCTGTGTGAAGTTCTGCCAGGCAATGGTCAGTCAAAGAAAGGTCATTCTCTCAGTGCCTGCAGAGGAGAAGGGAACAGCAGCATCAACAGCGGGGGGTGCCTTCGTATTTTCACTTCAAACAGCCTATTAAAATTAGAGTTGATAGATTGAAGGGGATTACAAGGAAAGGCTGTTGCTGGATGAGAAGAATGGGGGAGGTGGTGGTGGGGAGAGGTGTTACAGTATGTGAATTATGACCACAATTATGTTGGCCAAAATTTAAATTGTGGTTATGTAGCACAATTAACTTTCAAACCTATGTCATATAGCTTGTTTGTTACCCGAGGCCAACATATGTCCACCAGGTATTGCAAAGACCTGGCGTCCATCTGTCTATCTGTCTGTCTGTCTGTCCGTCTGTTTGTGTACAGCATAAATCCAGTTCTATTACTGCCACAGTCTTCAGATTCACAGGGAAGATTCTTGGGACACATACAGGTTAAAAAGTCGCATTCTATACCTAATTTTATGGCATGATCTCGTGGACGTTAGCGTGGTGACGTCACATGCTGCTAGCTAGGTGGAAACTCTGTTTCATTTGTGTGTAAATATAACCTCTTTGTCATATATTATGTAAAAGCTAGAGAGAAATAAACATGTCTAAAACTGAAACACTGTTTTTACAACCTGATAATACCTCTGAAGTGACTTAAAAGACATTTAGCAGACGTTAGCATTCACTTTAGTTTTTGAAT
The DNA here is from genome assembly GCF_902500255.1 of Thalassophryne amazonica. Lineage (NCBI taxonomy): Eukaryota > Metazoa > Chordata > Actinopteri > Batrachoidiformes > Batrachoididae > Thalassophryne > Thalassophryne amazonica. Next base: position 30,259,976 of record NC_047106.1, read on the forward strand.
GGCAGGGGTGACAGCCAGTCAGAGTAGAGCTGCATCGTGACGTCACAGTCTGGTTGCTAGCTGCAGACTCAGGTTTGTGTGTAAATATATCATCTTTGTCATAAATTATGTAAAAGCGTGTGAGAAATAAACACTTCTAAAACTGAAAACACTGTTTTTAGAACCTAATAGTGCCTCTGAAGTGATTTAAAAGATATTAGCAGATTAGCATTCAGTATGTTCAGTTTAGTTTTTGAGTGGCGGGGGTGACAGCCAGTCAGAGTAGAGCTGCACCGTGACATCACAGTCTGGTTGGTAGCTGCAAACTCAGTTTTTGGAACCTAATAATTACTTAAACAACTGCAAATTATACAGAACACAATGCTCATATAGCCGAGGGTATTTTAGCATTGCGTTATGTTTTTTATTATTATTTACATTTTAACATGGGATTTTCTTTATTCCATCCATCCATTTTCTTCTGCTTTATCCGGAGTCGGGTCGCGGGGGCAGCAGCTCAAGCAAAGCCTCCCAGACCTCACGATCCACACACACCTCCCCCAGCTCCTACGGGTGAACCCCAAGGCGTTCCCAAGCCAGCCGAGAGACGTAGTCCCTCCAGCATGTCCTGGGTCTTCCCCGGGGCCTCCTCCTGATGGACGTGCCCGGAACACCTCTCCAGCGAGGCGTCCAGGAGGTATCCGGAAAAGATGCCCGAGCCACCTCACCTGGCTCCTTTCGACGTGGAGGAGCAGCGGCTCAACTGCGAGCTCCTCCCGAGTGACCGAGCTCCTCGCCCCTATCTCTAAGGGAGCGCCCAGCCACCCTACGGAAGGAGGAACTCATCTCAGCCGCTTGTACTTGCGATCTCGTTCTTTCGGTCATGAGCCAAATCTCATGACCATAGGTGAGGATCGAAACGTACATCGATCGGTAAATCGAGAGCTTTGCCCCCCTACTCAGCTCTCTCTTCACCACACGGTCCGATACAGCGACCACATCACTGCAGAATGCTGCACCGATCCGTCTGTCGATCTCACGCTCCAGACATCCCTCACTCGTGAACAAGACCCCGAGATACTTAAACTCCTTCACTTGAGGCAAGGACACCCCACCGACCTAAAGAGGGCAAAGCACCTTTTTACGGTCAAGAACCATGGCCTCGGATTTGGAGGTGCAGATTTTCATCCCGGACGCTTCACACTCGGCTGCAAACCGCCCCAGTGCACGCTGAAGGTCCTGATTTGACGAAGCCAACAGAACCACATCGTCCGCAAACAGCAGAGACGAGATTCTGTGGTTCTCAAACCAGACCCCCCTCTACACCCTGGCTGCACCTAGAAATTCTGTCCCATAAGATAATGAACCGACCGGTGACAAAGGGCAGCCCTGGTGGAGGCCAACGTGCACTGGAAACAGGTTTGACTTACTACCGGCAATGCGAACCAAGCTCCTGCTGTGGTTGTATAGGGACCGGATAGCCCTTAGCAAAGGACCCGGACTCAGTACTCCCGGAGCACCCCCCACAGGGTGCCCCGAGGGACACGGTCAAACGCCTTCTCCAGATCCACAAAGCACATGTGGACTGGTTGGGCGAACTCCCATGAACCCTCGAGCACCCGATGGAGCGTGTAGAGCTGTCCAGTGTGCCGCGACCAGGACGAAAACCACTACTGCTCCTCCTGAATCCGAGGTTCGACTATCGTTCGAATTCTCCTCTCCAGTACTCTGGAATAGACCTTACCGGGGAGACTGAGGAGTGTGATCCCCCTTTAGTTGAAAACCACCCTCCGGTCCCCCTTCTTAAACAGAAGGACCACCACCCCGCCGGTCTGCCAATCCAGAGGCACTGCCCCCGACCGCACACGCGATGTTGCAGAGGCATGTCAGCCAAGCAGTCCCACAACATCCAGAGACGTAGGTACTCAGGACAGATTTCATCCACCCCAGGAGCCTTTCCACCGAGGAGCTTTTCTAACCACCTCGGTGACGTCGGCCTGGGTAATGGATGAGTCTGCCTCTGAGTCCCCAGTCTCTGCTTCCTCTTCGGAAGACGTGACGATGGGATTGAGGAGATTCCTCGCAGTATTCCTTCCCACCGCCCGACAACATCCCCAGTTAGGGTCAACAGCTCCCCCACCCGCACCGTAGACAGTGCTGGTGGAGAGCTGCTTCTGCCTCCTGAGGCGTCGGGCGGTTTGCCAGAATTTCTTCCAGGCCGATCCGATAGTCCTCCTCCATGGCCTCCCCGAACTCCTCCCAGACCTGAGTTTTTGCCTCTGCGACCGCAGGGCTGTGGCATGCTTGGCCTGCTGGTACCTGTCAGCTGCCTCCGGGGTCCCACCTACCAACAAAGACAAGTAGGACTCCTTCTTCAGCTTGACGGCATCCCTTACTTCCAGCGTCACTACCGGGTTCGGGGATTGCCCCCCGCGACAGGCACCAGAGACCTTGCGACCACAGCTATGAGCGGCCGCATCGACAATGGAGGTGGAGAACATGGTCCACTCGGACTCCATGTCTCCAACCTCCCCCGGGATCTGGGAGAAGCTGTCCCGGAGGGTGCCGAGTTGAAGACCTCACTGACAGGGGATTCTGCCAGTCGTTCCCAGCAGACCCTCACAATACATTTGGGCCTGCCAGGTCTGACCGGCTTCCCTCCCCTCCCAGCGGATCCAACTCAACACCAGGTGGTGATCGGTTGACAGCTCAGCCCCTCTCTTCACTTGAGTGTCCAAGACACGTGGCCGAAGGTCAGATGATACGACTACAAAGTCGATCATCGACCTCCGGCTCAGGGTGTCCTGGTGCCACGTGCACTTATGGACACCCTTGTGCTCGAACATGGTATTCGTGATGGACAACTGGTGACTAGCACAGAAGTCCTACAACTGAACACCACTCGGTTCAGATCAGGGAGGCCGTGCTTCCCGATCACCCCCTCCAGGTCTCACTGGGATTTCCTTTAATTAGCATTATTATCAATTTAAAGATTAGATTAGATAGAACTTTAGTGATCCCTTGGAAGACTGCCTCAGGGAAATTCAGGTTCCAGCAGCATTGTATAGCAGCACACAGTAGAAGAAGCACACGGAGTATCCAAGGTGAAAGTAAAAAAAAACAAAATCAATAAAAAGAAAATTATAAATATAGCAGCCAGCTAAACCATAAATAGTAAAATGATAGAACATAGGTAGACTGGCATGACTGGGCAGGAAGAATGAAGAAAGAACACCCCCACTATCCTGTACTTACCAAGCAAGCACAGTTGACCTTATTCTAACACATATTTATGCATACCTGGTTGTGGTTTTCAGATCGGGTTTGCTCAGATCTGGGTATTCAAAACTGTGACCCTTATATTATTTCACAAAACTGTGGCACCCTCAGCAGCACCAACTTCACCAAGCTATCAATACCTGCTAATGAGTGCTAACAGCACAATATAATGTACAAATTAAATAATACTCAATGGAATACTGGAGCACGACTTCTGAGATGGTCTGTTAGTACAATTAACTACACAGCGAGCCGTATTATCTCAGATATTTGAAATAAATGCGAGAATCTACAGAAGCTAGTGGCCACCGGCTAGCCTTAGTGGTCGTACTGCATATACACATACGCCAGAGAGTGCTGCTTCGATTTTACCACACACTACAACAAGAATGCACCATTGCAAACTGTTGTTACGAAGTAGGTTCCACATACAGAACAAAAAGGTGCTTATGTACGTAATGTACATAAGCACCCACACCAATGAATTTTTTGACAGATGCGTGGCTGAAATGAGTGAATGGTGCAAGAGAGAACCCTTTTTTAAGACTTAATCATAAAAATCCCCAAAGGGACTAAAGTTTAACTTTACTGTTTTCACCGTAGCCAAACAGCCTTCACTTCCTATGAGGCCAATGAGATCTTAAAGGTATTTGGCCAGTATTGTTGCAAAAGCACAAATCATTCATGAGGTCATGGTAACCAGATGGGGGGGAGTCTTTTTATTATTATTTTAATGCTCTGTCCCCAATTTATTTGTAACCTGGGGACAAAATTGTATTACAACAAAATATCTACTTCAATTGCAGCTGGAGGAACTCTCACTTAAAGTGTGAAATGTCACTTTCTCAGAGCACACAAGGGGAAAGGCAAAGAGGAGACGGAAGAAATTTTTGTGAGTGACAAGAATTGAGTGTGATAGAGATGAGTACATCCAGGAACAGTACATTCTCAGCTACAGTCGATCCATGTCAGCGCTTATACCTCATTATTGGATGGACACGGAACATTTTTGACTGCAGGATGCTTTCTTCTTTCTCACTGATAGCTTTCGGGCACACACGTCGACATTTAAACAGCACAAAGACAGTCTGACAGGCCCCAAACCTGGTGTGGATTCATCTGTAACATGTTTAGGCTAATCATATGCTAATACCTTTGTGCACGACACACGCATGCACATCTCAACCCCGTCCGGTTCGGAGTGCCGCTTGTCGCCTGCAGCGCGCTGGAGCCTTTGACGTCAGTCGTTCTGCTCAGTATTCAGCTCCGTAAAATGGGTCACAGCTTCTGACGATGAAACAACTGCACTGCTCCGCCTGCATCTCACATCTCACCTTCACAGCAGCATCAGACACTCAACAGACTTGTAATAAACTCCGCTGTGGTGCGCTGCTTCCCTCTCCACTTTATTTCAGCACACCTGCTGCCACCTACACTGCAGTAATTAAAGTACTGAATGCATGTACAGGCTCAGGGGAAAAAAAAAAAAAACTTCACTTTTTCAGTCTGCCCTGCTCAGCATCTCAAAAATAATTCCATCTGGTGATTTTTTGTGTGTGTGTGAGTGGTGTGTGGTGAGCACTGTGAAATCATAAGACACTGTGCAGTCCAGTTTGTTGTCATCATTATTTTCCAACTTTGCTGTTGATGTGTCCCAGTGCTCTGTGTTGGTGTCAATCTGAGGAGGTTACACGGTGGATTAAATTGTAGAGGTTCCTGATGCAGAGCAGACCAAAAGGAAAAGCAAGCGCTTCCAGATTATCTGTTCTTTGTCTGTTTGCCTGCGCGTGTGAATCCACATCACCCGTGTTACTTATGTGTTTTGTAATACTATTTTTTTTTTCTGCTTATATAACTTTTGTGGATGGTGGGAAAAGGGGCATGGCTTGGATTAAGTGAGCCTGATTGTCCTCTCATGTAGCTGTCTGATCCCATGACACCATCACAAGGTTCTGCCGCTTCTCGGCTTGTAATTCATGAATGGTTTCATTATCAGTTATTTTTAACTTGGATTTTTTTGTTTGTTTGTTTGTTTGTTTTTTAACAGCACAAGTTCTTTATGATGAATGATGTATGTCCATCATAATCTAAACTGGTGTCTTTTGTTCCAGGGAACAGTTAACAAACTCTGATGTAGTGATATTAAGAAGAGGAAGATGAGATGTTAATCAGTTTTTTGTTTTTGTTTTTTTTCCCTATATGTAAGGTTTAGGATTTATATGCACACACACACACACCCCCACCCCCACCAACCAAAGAAATAACCATTCCAAGAATAAAATAAATATTAGATGATCGTTGTAACTGTTGTAACTATTGCTGTCATGTTGTAACTGTGTTTGGTATATTACAGGTAAAATAGGAGCCGTGTGCACACTACTACTATTACTACAACAACACAAAGCTGTGTTGAACAAACTGCTTTGTGTACTTCACATTTTCACAGTGTAAACCATTTCTGAGTTTGATAATGATGTGTTCCTATAACTAAGGCTGCATGATACAAAACCATACTTGAAATGCTTGAATACTGCATCCTAGAAATACTAGATGCAGTTGCTTAAAATGCAACTATGTCAAAAAATTGTAACAGTCACAATCAACTAGGATACCTACAGATCCTGGGGGAAGACTCATGCATGGATATCCGGGGGGGTTGGCACTTCCTGGCGCATTTCATTTCAGGGTTGCAGCCATACTTCCATGATACTGTCATGATATCACTAATGCTTGATTGTAGATTATAGTGTTGCAGAAACTCTGATAGCACTGCACCCTCAAATTAAAGCCTGGTGGCCCTTCTGTACTATATAACCTTTTAGGGGAATTCCAGGAATGTGAAACAACTCCAGCCAAAATTGCAATTGTATGAAAGATGTGTACATGAAGACTGCAGTGAGATAAATGTAGGAAATAATCACTATGCAATATTATTTTGAATGTCATTTCTGAAAACAGGGGAGAATAAATTACTGTGGTACTTCTTCAACTCATGTGCCATTCAGTCAGCAGTGGCTTCACTTTTTTTATTCCCATTCTTATCAGACAAACTCATTCTCATTCCGTCATAAACAATAGGTGTGTGCATATGGGTGGGGGTGCAAGCGTTAATCACTGGAGAGTCTTCATGCTCGCTTTGATGTCCTTGTCTAATCTTGTCCAGTTGTAGAACTACACACACATGCATCACTCTGGCAGCCACTTGCATTGTTTCAGAAGTTTTCTGCTTTGTGCCAGAGCGAGCGGCCGTCACATATGCCCGTCTCACCCGTCTCCATTGGTTGAAATTGCCCCCGTGCTCAATGGCACGCTTACATCCTGGCAAAGTAAAAGCAAAGCATTTAAATCTTCACAAACCAAGTTAAAAAAAAAAAAACAAGCTGTTGTACTGGAAATGGTTTTAGGAGGTGGTGTGAAAGGGAAAATTTTGTAAGCTATGAGGGGGGCAGGGGGAAGAAGTTGAAACAATTGACTGGAGACATGCACGTTAGTTAAGTGTGATTTGGCAACACCCAGATATTAGATTTTTTTTTTTTTTAAGTAATGCAGACAGGAAGTTATCAGTCTTACACATACACACACAGGAATGGTGTATGTGTAAGACTTCTGTCCATCTTCTTGTTCTTTACTTCCACTCAACAGATCACCGTAGTAATTGATGAGCTTATGTCAGTTCGGTACTTTACCTCCGTTTGTCAAATATTTCCTCAGCTAACAAATAAGATTGTTCATTATGTTATGCAAATCTAGCAGATCTCTAGGCGACATTTGCAAACTTTGACAAACCCACCTTAGGAATCACCCTGGCCATCTGTCCATGAATCTTACAAGTACAAAGTCCACAAAACAATTTGGTGGATGTCAGTGATTTTTACATCTTCAAGGGAAGATAAATGGATTTGTATATGTAATTGATGCATCAGATGATAGTGAAATTGTAAGTACAACTCCTCCTAAACTGTGTGATGAATTTCAGTAAAACTTGACACATTGGCAGCACACCACATGAAGTTAAATAATTCTGGTCCAACATCTTTAATGGAAGATAATTAAACACATCATTTTTGTAAATTACACATACAAAAGTTGACGTACAAAAGAATTTGTTCATTCGGGTGTTACTTCACAAATGATTTATGGCTGCTGGGGGTTAATTATCAGTTTTTAGCTTTCTCATAGACCTGTAGTTGGTCATCTGTTCTGATACCTTTAATTTTAAATCCCTGTAGTTGCGGAAATTCATGTTTTAATTGGTTGTTCAAGAAACTGCTGTTTATTCTAATTGTATAAAAGGGACTTTAATTATTAATATCATTTTTATCAATTTATTTATTTATTTATTGCAGTAATAATTTTTCTTCTTCCAAACAAACCCTGCTGTTGTGTCATGTGCAGGATTTTGGATTTGGCAACTTCTTCCAGCCAGGGGAGCCTCTGGCCACATGGGGTGGCAGCCCGCCGTATGCAGCTCCTGAGGTTTTTGAAGGCCAGCAGTAGGAGGGCCCACAGCTGGACATATGGTATGAACAGCCAAGTCGATCATTGGAAAGACGTTTAACTTTAATTAGCTTATAATGCGCCAAATCACAGCAAAAGCCATCTCAAGACGCCTTACATAAAACAAGTCAACATAAAATTGAATAAATAATTAAAAATGAATAAAAAAATTCTAATACATAAATAAAACAGAAGTAAAAAATAAAACAAATAAAAAATAAAACCTATTCATAAGAAAGAGAATAAAAATAGGTTTTGAGTCTTGACTTAAAATGTCCACAGACTCAGACTGCCTCACGGTCTCAGGAAGACTGTTCGGAAAACAGGGGAGAATAAATTATTGTGGTACTTCTTCAACTTATGTGCCATTCGGTCAGCAGTGGTGTTGAAGATTTCTTCACACCACTGTAGTTTTTGTTGTTTCCTCCGCCAAGGAGGTAACTTTTTTCAGTGCCATGAGTCTGCAAAAACTACAAAACTGATTTTGTAGTTTGTGGAAAGGTGGCATTTGGGCCTAGGAAGAAATGGTCAGCTTTTGAAGTAGATCCATGTAAGGAAGGGGTAGAGCTGGGGGTGGGGTTCCACTTGCATGATTATTTGTGGTTTAACATCATGGGATTCCTTGAGTGGTAATGTTAATATTATCACTCAAGAAATTCACAAAAATGTTGAACCGGGCCCAATCTCACAATATATTAAAGAAGTGAGTGGAAATTTTCCTGAATCCACATCACAGGTTAATGGCTTCTGCCTTAGCCTGTACCTCACCCTTTCACCAGATATCAGAAAATTGGTGTAGTAGTTTTTGTGTGATCCTGTTAATTTTTATCCCTAATAATTACAGAGACACATATGAAGTGTTGGCAGAGGTACAGTTATGCTCATAGGTTTACATACGCTGGCAGAATTTTTTATTATTTGCCAATTTTTCAGAGAATATGAATGATAACAAAAACTTTTTTCACTCATGGTTAGTGGTTGTGTGAAGCCATTTATGGTCAACAACTGTGTTTACTCTTTTTAAATCATGATAACAGAAACTACAAAATGACCCTGATCAAAAATTTTACATACTCCAGTTCTTAATACCATGTATTGTTGGTCTAGGCTACCTGACTGGGGTTGATTCCAACACAATCCCTCATTTTCCACTTCTTAATTAGAGTTGAACACTGCTGATTGGCTTTCTCAGTCCCTTGGATATATTTTATATTCTTTTCCTGTTTTATACAGTTCAGTTACCTTTTCCTGCAGATTCTTAGACAATTCTTTTGCTTTCCTTATGACCCGAAACCAGAAACATCAGTGCAGCACTGGATGAAAGATGCAAGGGTCTGTCAGGAGCCCAGAAACTCACTGACCTTTTATAAGCACACACTGATTACAAGCAAACCATGACATGTGAAGATGGTTATCTTTTGTAGCCATTCAAACCCATTTGTGTCCACTTGCGTGCATGTTATCAGGCCAAAATCACCAGGGTATGTAAACATTTGATCAGGGTCTTCTGGTTAGTTCCATTATTTTCTTTGATAAAGATTTCATTTATGACCTGCTACAAAAATACTTTGATTCGTTTTTGAATATATAAATGTGTGTGTGTCTGTGTGTGAGAAAGAGAAGAAAGAAATCACAAGGAATCATCTTTATCTGGTGTCCTGATTGATGGATCTGCTGATTGTCTGTAGCCTCAGATCAGACTTGGCACTTTGATGTTTCCAGAGTATGGGAGTGGTTCTGTACGTGCTGGTGTGTGGAGCGTTGCCCTTCGATGGGCCGACCCTGCCAGTGCTCCGACAGAGAGTACTAGAAGGAAGGTTCCGCATTCCCTACTTTATGACTGAAGGTAACACGAGAACAGTTCTTTGTTTGTGTTATCAGATATTTTCTTAGTGTTACAGCAGTGTAAATCTCATAGAAAACGACAATTACTTATGTAGCCACACTGATAACAGAATTGTCATGGTCCTTTTCACACTGAAAGTTTGAACCAGAGTTCACTGCAAGGTTTTTTTTTTTTTTGTTTTTTTTTTTTGTGTTTAGTTTCACCGCGATGATAGTTAAGTATATAAAACATGCTTGTCCACACAAATGTCCTGTTGTCATCACATCATGTGAGCTGCCACACCTGATGATGTTGGCATGTTGCCAATTCTAAGCATATTACAGTCTGAGTCAGTGAGGATAGGGTTGGGTATCGGGAACCTTTTTTTTTTTTTTTTTGAGAATCGTTAAGAATGATTTGATCCACACCGACATCAATTGCCTTTTTGCTTAACGATTCCCTTATCAGTGCCTTCAGAGCAGCTGTTGTTTTTTTAAAGGTGTTTGTTGGGAAAGTGACCCGTTTCTCTACATTGATTGCAGACCCTGCAGCGGGTCTGTAATCAACCGCTTCTGCAGGCGCAGCTGTGCGTTTGAACTTGAAGCAACAAAGCAGTGCTCTCACCCGCTGCTGCTTTCTTGGTTCTTTGCTTCGCTGCTTTTCAGAAGCGCACAATCCGCTTCTTAAACCCTTCTCAAAGCCATTAAAATATGTCAATCTTGAGTCACTTTTGTGCATATTAAAGTCACTAATGGCCCAGTCACACGGCACCACGACGATTCCTGGAACAAAGGGAAAAACTAAAATAAGTCACAATTCGTTGAGAAAAGGTGGACGAAAGAGCTTTATCACCGAATAGCCTGTGAAGCAAGAGCGCAAAAGGGACAAAAGAGGAAATTAACAAAATCGAAGCTAATGATCTCGTCGCTTTAAATGAAATGCGCCTGGAGCCACAGCTGGAGCAGTGTGTGTCTGCATCTCTGAGTTCCAGGACTCAAAGCTGGGATGGAGCTCATAGCACCTGAGTCCTGAAAAACTGCAAACAGAAGCTGTGGAGATCTGTGTGCACGTCGGTGGACCCGCCTGCTCTGATTTCTTGTCTAGAACAAAAGAGGGATCATCTCCTTCATCATCAATCAATCAATCAATCAATTTTTTTATATAGCGCCAAATCACAACAAACAGTTACCCCAAGGCGCTTTATATTGTAAGGCAAGGCCATACAATAATTATGTAAAACCCCAACGGTCAAAACGACCCCCTGTGAGCAAGCACTTGGCTACAGTGGGAAGGAAAAACTCCCTCCAGAACCTTCACTGTCTGCTGCGCGCTTCATCTTGCTCCAATTTAAAAAAAAATAAAAAACTCTGGTGTGCCATGGTCACTGCTGTATTACTGTATTATGCTACTAAGCCATATATATTGATTTATAACAGAAAACTGTCAAAACAAGGAATAAATATAAGTGTAAAGGTGATTGAATATATCAGAGCAGTAAATTGATCAGTGCATGTGAACGTGCATTGACTCACATGTGCGGTTATTCCACCAGCTGCAGCTAATCCACAACGTGAATTCTGACTTCCAGAACAGCTCTTTATATAATTTTTTTAAATTATCTACCTGTTGCCACATGTACATAAGGACTGGATTGTCATTCCTGCAGTCATATTGTTGTATTTAATAAAAACTAATAAGCGCAAGCAGGAGCTGCTGCTCTTGCTACCCGTGTTCAGGGTACCGTCGGGAAAATACAGAACTTTTTGTCAGTTTCAAATTCAGCAGTTGCTTGTGGCAAAATATTGTATATTGTATCCACACAAAATATTATTCTTCCTATATAAGGGCCTGAGCCCATTGAACCTGACTCCCCACCCAGATAAAAAAAAAAATCCAAGCAAGCAGGCTGAGTTGGCTCTGTAATTTCCGACGGTATTGTTATTATATTTGCAAAAAATGCCTTTTAATATGTCTCAAAGTGTGTGTGTGTGGGGGCGGGTTGACCACTCACCCTCCTGGCTCCAGGCCTACACAGTGTCTGCTGGCAGGATAAAAAACACAGACAAGATGATGAGGAAAATCCTCTGTTTTCATGTGGAAGGTGCTACCTGATTAGCTGGTAAGAAGCGTATCTTATGCATGGTTTGGTGCATATTTGAAGCAAAGCAGAGCATAAATTTGATTTTGAAATATATACCACACTAAGAATGGCCTAGTAGGAAGTACTGATACAGTGCTGGTTTAGCTTTGCAGTTTATGAGATGGAGTGAGACAGAGCGCAGACTGATCTGTCAGATTTATATTTAATATATCTGATATAGATCAATAAAAAAAAAGCCTTGATCATGTCTGATGCCAATCAGTGCAATTGGATTAGGACGGTCCGAGTCGGAAGGCATTCTATGAACCATGTAAACCATGCATTTTTGTCCAGATCTGAAGAGAGATTCAGATCTGGGGATTATTAACCCTGTTATTATTTATTGATTGATAGATGTGCTGTAAAGAGGGATGTTCTAGTTTAATTTGTGTGCATCATTGACATGCTGTCCTGCAGGCTGCAGGATGACTTGGGTTGGATCCTCTGTTTGTCAATGTGGTAGTTATCTTGCAGCAGATTAACTCCAGAGGTGGAACCGTTTATGTAACCTGGGGAAGAGCCGGTAAAATATTTCAGCAGCAACAGCTGTCTTCCCCCCTTCTGTCTGTGTGACTCATGTCTTCTGTCGATCTGCGGCCTGTTTCTCTGATTCCCATCTGCAGTCTGTACCACTTTCTCCACAGGGGGTGTGGTGACAGTCGATGTTTGTTTTCATCACAACCTTGAAACAGTTTGGATCTAAGGAGGAGGAGTTTAATGTCAGCACCACATCCATCCAAAAACCCCAGTCCAGCCCCTGTTCCCTGAACAAAAATAAAGGCAGTGAATGTTATTTTATCCATCAAGAAACAATAAAGTAGAGTCAGCTTCATTTACCTGTTAAATCATTTTTATTTTTGACATCGTGCTCTTGTGCTTCATTAGGGGACTTTGTGCATCCCTGGAAACTGCAGACATCAACCAGAATGGTGCCACGGTTGAGTCTTTGTGGTGTCATTTAATGACTAAGAGCAGCCTCAGTTAATTAGTCATTTGTCTCGATGGTCAGTCACTGTCGGCTCCTTGCTTAGACCAACCTTTCCTCTGATTTCAATCTTTGAAAAATGTGCTTGGCTTCAAGTGTTGCTGTAAACAAGACTGTAGCAACCAGCCATGTGCCTGTGAGGCAGTAGTTGAACGGCTGAGTAACTTCTGGGCCAAACAAACTGTGTTTGGAGCAGATTGTAACTATAAGACCTCAGTAGTTAGGCACGCTGCTAAGCTGCCTCAGTGTGGTGCAGTGAGGTGTGCACTGGATTCTGCACATAATTGGTGGGGAGAGAATTGAGTGAGCTGAACAGTCAGCCAGAAAAATCTGATGTAAGCAGACGTTAACTGATCAGCAGGGTAACCGGGAAGAATGTGTCACAGGGAGCTAATGTTGGAGGCCAAGTCCTTAAGCTTTCTGTTAACCACAGAGTTGCCTTCTGAGCTGATTTTTGCCTCTCGATATGTTTGAAATTGCTAAATCTGTTACTGTATTTAATTTATTTAATGCAGACAGCCCATGTAAGATGTGTGACTCATCTGATTTGATTTGATTAAAGATGTTTATTTGCCTCTATTGTCTCCGGGTTAAAAGAAATTGAACACTTTCTTAAAGTTTAAAACCCTTCAAAATGAACAAGTTTCATGATCACAAGGATTCTGCCATGTGGTTGCCGTATATTTTCAGTTAAAGGGAAACCTAAAGCCACCTTGGCATGTGCACGAATTTGATCCCTGTGTGTCACTGCAAGTCAATGCATGTCATTGCCACAGCACATCTGAACGATTATGACGAGATGTTACATCCACAATAAACATAATTTTACAGCTACATTATCTAACTCATAAGGAATGAAAATGCAACTGTTTTACCAAGCCATAACAATGTAAATATTATAAATAATTACCTTTTGAGATGATTCTAAATGTGTTCTCCACCTCATGAAGCACACAAGAGACGCTGGAGCTGCAGATAATTCCTCTGTGATTCCAGGAGCTGTGAGAGATGGTTTCATCAGCCAAGTTTAAGAGCAAATAAGTCATCGGCTACGAAATAATTATTTTATATAATGCGGCGTCCAGCAGGACAAAGTGGTTCACATTGGCACGACAAATTGTGTGGCAGTGCAGGGATTAAATTTGTGCAAGTGTCAAGGTGCCTTAAGGATTATCAGCAGCTAATAAATTACAAAATGATTAGAGCAATAGTCATTATACAATGCATGCTTCCAAAGATGCCGCTAGAAATTTTGGATCATATATTCTTGCTCCCCCAACCTACTACTACACCCCTACGTACTCCCACTGAAGAGATAAAATAATCTTTGTTCCATTGTAGCTTTTATGGGAAAGATAATGTGAGTCTTACAGGAAAAGTTCCACATTTTTCAACCTTGGCTCGATATTTTTTGGGGGGCAGTAAGGGGGGGGGGTATTTTGACTTGGGTCTAAAATTATTTTAATCTGTGCGTGCGTGATTGAGAACGCAAACACCGCCACGACCAGACAGGAGCTAACTAATATTATTGGACAGGATGATAACAGGCAAAAACCATTAGAAGTGTCTGGTTACAGAGAATGTTTACATGCAGAGGTGAATGTGCTCACGGTTACCTCACAAAATGTGAATGAACTTTCTGAGACGACCAATTATACAGTTAGCTGTTTACCTTAACAGCCTAGCTGCTATCTTGTGCTGTTGTCCACTGAGGCATTAGCAGTTGATTACCAGTGAGGGGTTTGTTCTAACATTAACATTAATAATAATAATAATAATTAACATTAACATTAATATAGAAAAATACAAAGTTTCACCTTACTTCTTCACTGTTTCACCTCAAGGAGGTTTGTTGGCTGTTTTCCACAGCGCAGATCATTAATTCATCATAGTAGAAAAGGTCTTAGTTTGGTTCTGCTTTCATAATAGCAGTGCACTCCATCTGTTACGGAACATGGCTAAGACGAATAAATCCAAGGAAATAAATCCAACCCCTTTGCGCTCTGCACTGTATTTTCCACTCAGAAAATCACACTATTTGCACAATTTGCTCTATTGGTAGCCCTGTAAATAACAAAAATGAGTTGGACATGCTCCAAAATCATCTGTGCAACGTGCATTAGACTGCGCACAGTCAGTCGTCAAGATAAGATCACTTTATTTATCCAAAAGGAAATTATTTAGCCAGAGTACTGAAACAGTAGTGAACGTTTTCACAAGTACAACAAATTTATATGAAATAACTGGAAGACCTTTGCACAAGATGTTTGATAATATTGCACATAACTCTGACTAACTGAATAACTCTGTTCATTATGTATTCATCCTGCTGCAGTTGGGAGGAATTGTATAGTCAGAGTGCCACAGGCGGGAAAGACCACCTGTGGCATTCTGTGGTGCACCTCGTGGTCTCAGTCTATGGCTGAAGGTGCTCTGATAGGACATCAGTGCGGCATGCAGGGAGTGGGAGGTATTGTCCAGGATGCTGAGCAGCTTCCTCAGCATCCTCCTCTTTGACACCTCCACCACAGACTCCAGCTCAACCCCAGGACAGAGCTAGCTCTCCCGATGAGTTTGTTCAATCAATTTCAATCAATTTTATTTATATAGCGCCAGATCACAACAAACAGTTGCCCCAGGGTGCTTTATATTGTAAGGCAAGGCCATACAATAATTACGTAAAAACCCCAACGGTCAAAACGACCCCTGTGAGCAAGCACTTGGTGACAGTGGGAAGGAAAAACTCCCATTTAACAGGAAAACCTCCAGCAGAACCAGGCTCAGGGAGGGGCAGTCTTCTGCTGGGACTGGTTGGGGCTGAGGGAGAGAACCAGGAAAAAGACATGCTGTGGAGGGGAGCAGAGATCAGTCACTAATGATTAAATGCAGAGTGGTGCATACAGAGCAAAAAGAGAAAGAAACACTCAGTGCATCATGGGAACCCCCTAGCAGTCTACGTCTATAGCAGCATAACTAAGGGATGGTTCAGGGTCACCTGATCCAGCCCTAACTATAAGCTTTAGCAAAAAGGAAAGTTTTAAGCCTAATCTTAAAAGTAGAGAGGGTGTCTGTCTCCCTGATCTGAATTGGGACCTGGTTCCACAGGAGAGGAGCCTGAAAGCTGAAGGCTCTGCCTCCCATTCTACTCTTACAAACCCTAGGAACTACAAGTAAGCCTGCAGTCTGAGAGCGAAGCGCTCTATTGGGGTGATATGGTACTATGAGGTCCCTAAGATAAGATGGGACCTGATTATTCAAAACCTTATAAGTAAGAAGAAGAATTTTAAATTCTATTCTAGAATTAACAGGAAGCCAATGAAGAGAGGCCAATATGGGTGAGATATGCTCTCTCCTTCTAGTCCCCGTTAGTACTCTAGCTGCAGCATTTTGAATTAACTGAAGGCTTTTTAGGGAACTTTTAGGACAACCTGATAATAATGAATTACAATAGTCCAGCCTAGAGGAAATAAATGCATGAATTAGTTTTTCAGCATCACTCTGAGACAAGACCTTTCTAATTTTAGAGATATTGCGTAAATGCAAAAAAGCAGTCCTACATATTTGTTTAATATGCGCTTTGAATGACATATCCTGATCAAAAATGACTCCAAGATTTCTCACAGTATTACTAGAGGTCAGGGTAATGCCATCCAGAGTAAGGATCTGGTTAGACACCATGTTTCTAAGATTTGTGGGGCCAAGTACAATAACTTCAGTTTTATCTGAGTTTAAAAGCAGGAAATTAGAGGTCATCCATGTCTTTATGTCTGTAAGACAATCCTGCAGTTTAGCTAATTGGTGTGTGTCCTCTGGCTTCATGGATAGATAAAGCTGGGTATCATCTGCGTAACAATGAAAATTTAAGCAATGCCGTCTAATAATACTGCCTAAGGGAAGCATGTATAAAGTGAATAAAATTGGTCCTAGCACAGAACCTTGTGGAACTCCATAATTAACCTTAGTCTGTGAAGAAGATTCCCCATTTACATGAACAAATTGTAATCTATTAGATAAATATGATTCAAACCACCGCAGCGCAGTGCCTTTAATACCTATGGCGTTTGGTATTAAAACATTTGGAGTTTGTTGAGTCTGTTAATGTCAGCTGCCTTCAGCCTGCTGCCCCAGCACACTATAGCGTAGAAGATGATGCTGGAGACCACCAAGTGATAAAACATCTGCAACATATTTCTGCAGACATTGAAAGATCTGAGCCTCCTGAGGAAGTACAGTCAACTCTGATCTTTCTTATACACCTGTGTTTACAGTCCAGTCCAGATAGGGTCATATGTCCTCTATAACTTTTATAGTCTGCAAGATCAAAATTAAATTCAATTAAATCTTACCAAATCCTTGTGTTGCATTGATAACTTTGTTCCTAATTGAACTACAGCCCACAAAGTACCTCATCTCCAATTAACCCCATGCCAAGGTGGCTTGCTTTCTTTGGACTAGCTGAACTCTCATTGAATTAATGGCCAGTCTGCTATTTGACACACAAGTCTCCCAATATTTACCAAGTTGTGTACATTAGTTTTTGACTTAACAGTTCATTTATAAACACATCTGACCCCATTTTGCGGTGTTAAAGAAAATAAGTAACTCCTGGTTTGTTGTGATTGAGTCTTCTTACATTTTCAAAAACCAATATTTCCACCTGGTATGGATGTGAGATTCATTTACCTTGTTTTAAATGCTGTTTGTTTTCTAATTGTGAAAGGAGCTTTTTTTTAATATACTTTCTAACAAATTTAGCTTTAAAAACGTATTTTCTACTAAAAAATAAATAATTGCAACAAATGGTGAGAAAACATAATGTTCTTGGCTGATGTATTAAATGTCAAGAAAGGGGAAAATTGGGCTATTTTAAAAAAACACTCTTCCTTGCTTTGAGACGTGTTGTACGTGGGTAAAGATGCCTTGTAACAGCCAGGAATGTCATGCATGCAGCCGGGGTGCAGGCAGGCCAAAGCAGCACAGCCAGGGGAGCTGTAATCCGGTTAAGAACCCAGCTGTGTCTGACGTCAAACTGCAGTCTAACCGCGGACAAGAGGTGAGGAGTTCTCATTAAGAGGGGAGAGGAAAGAACAAAATGCTGCAGACTTGCTGTTCAGAAGAAACTGGAAAATAAAGTAGCTGAGATTGAAGCTTCTCTTGTATGTTATTTCTGCCTCCGTTCGTCTGGGCCACAACTAAAAGCTGTGGTCTAATTTATGTGCTTATAGCGCAAACAACAAGTACTTGCCACTGACAAATATGATATGATATTCTAAAAATGTACTGCTTTAAAGCTGGAATTATAAAAACTATAAAAGTTTGACCCTCTGTGATTTCATTATTTATTTATTTTTAATGTCTATTCAATCCCCCACCCCTCTCAGACTGTGAGCACCTGATCCGCAGAATGTTGGTTCTGGACCCGTCCAAGCGCCTCTCTGTAGCCCAGATCAAGGAGCACAAGTGGATGGCTCTCGACGTTCCGGTGCAGAGGCCTCTTCTGTACCACATTCAACATCTGCGTGAGGTGAGGGAGGCGTGGGCCAGTACAGTGAGCAGGTCCTTCGACTGATGCACAGCCTTGGCATCGACCCAGCGCAAGACTGTAGAGGTGAGGTAGGAGTTTGCTGCGCTTACTGAATCTGGGTGTGGATGG
This sequence comes from Thalassophryne amazonica, assembly GCF_902500255.1. Classification (NCBI taxonomy): domain Eukaryota; kingdom Metazoa; phylum Chordata; class Actinopteri; order Batrachoidiformes; family Batrachoididae; genus Thalassophryne; species Thalassophryne amazonica. The sequence goes on from NC_047106.1 coordinate 30,278,334, forward strand.
GTATGATTCAATGGCAAGAACATCAGTGGACTCTGCAGTCATCAAACACTAGCTTGCCTAACCCACATACTGACCCCAAGATTTGAAAGACAAATTTAGTCATTTGTATCCCTTTGCAGGCACCACACCTTCCTGAAGGAAAAAGCCGAACCAAAGACGATCAGGATGTTTACCAAAAATAAAATTGGACTGAAATGAGATACTCAGGATGGCATCCAAATGGCCATCATAGTAATCTAACCCCCCCTCCCCCCCAGCCCCCAATTAAAGCATCTTCACCTAAATGCTTTTAATTTTTCAAAATGTTCCATGAGAACAAAAGTCTCAGGTTACAAAGTTTGTAGCCACTTGTACATAGATGATTACATTCATATCTTGCAAATGCAAAATGGTGTCCAAAAAAGCTGGTAAGCAACCGCAGTAGAAACAACAGATTTAGATTATGGGCTAAAACGTAGGAACCATCCTAAATAGACTCAGTAGGAGCTGTGACTTTGTGCAACAATGAAATGTGTTCCTGTAAAAGCTACAGATCAGTGTGATAGTAACCTTATTTTAAACAAAATATTTTACTCACGATTTCAGCAAAAAGAACTACACTGCCCACTTCCTAAATTGAACCAGTGACAGCTGTGATTGATGGACGTTGCTCTAGGCAGGTGAAATATTTTGCGCGCACGATTGCCGGCTGCAGCTTTCTTTCACCTCCACAAGTTCTCTCATGATCGGGGCACATTAAATAAAGTCCATTAACTCCTGCTCACAGGGCCGATCGCCAGTGAGAGGACATGTCCACATCTAGTATAAGTCCTCACAGATGGATCGCCACTGAGCGGACATGTCCACTGTCCACTCCCCGTGGACAGATCGTGTGCACAATCAATGGCTGCAGCTTTCTTTCACCTTCTTAAGTTCTTTCATGATTGTAGTACATTAAATAAAGTCCATTAACTCCTGGAAATAATGTATTGTGATTTTTTTTTTCCAATGTGTCAAATCCATCTGCGTGTCCAGGCAGTCTATTAAAACAGCATCATGGAGCCTCTGCGTGCAAGGTTACTCCCCCCCGCGTGCAACTTACGTAGCCATTCCAGTGTACTTGATATGCAGCACAAGGCAACTCTTCAGTGTGAAAGGGGCTGTAGTTTCAATTCCCTGTGTCATGGCATAAAAAAAGCATATGTTTTTACATACATTTGTATATATCAGGTGTGTTTTTCTTAATGTTATTACCTAATCGATGTAAAAACTTTATCCTTATCAGTAATACACAACATAATCATCTTCTGACATTTGCATATCAACATAAAATGTTTGTTATTAGCACCTCGCCTGTTTGATAAAAATTACACTAGAGTGGCTGTAATTTACTGCTCACTAAACGGTCATATTCGCTGCAGGAAATGTGGTATGTGACTTGGCAGTGACCAGCGGTGCGTTTGTTTGCGTTGCAAATCAGGTGACAGATGCTGCTGCTGTGAGTTAAATTTAAATGTGATTGCAGTCAGGAATGAATACTGTATGATACAACAAAAACTACAAAATATATACAAAACTCTTATCATCTACTATTATTCACCATATAAGAACTATGATAATGAAAAAGGTTGAGTAGATTCTCAAGATGGTTGGAAGTCATTTGCTTTTTCCTTTTTATTTATTTATTTTTTTCATACAAATCCAATCGTTTTATGGTCATGATTCATCTTGTAGCTGATTGGATTGATTCAAGTCCTCAAACACTTTTTAAAAGGATTTTCTGAAATGTTAATGGAGAAAATGAACCAGAATCTTTAAATTGAGCTGTCACTGTTGAGCTCTATAGAATTAAAAATAACATTAAATTTTGGGTGACATCTGGTGACATCTAGACACCATCTTGTTTGTCTGACTTGATGCTGGTTTTTATTTTTGGGATCATCCTGGTTGTGTTTTTGGGGGTCATATAAGGAACCTAAAAAAATTTGATTTTGTTTAATTCTGAAGGGCTGCGGGGGGTGGTCTTAGCTCCTCTTAGCCTGCCCCGACTAGGGCATTCATGTTTAATTTTTTCCTGAAATTTTACTGTAAATACCTGCTTTGACCTTTGACCCAGAGGAAATGACCCCTTGCTATATTTCACCAACAGGTCAGCAAAATTATTGACGGATAAACTTAATGGAATGTAAGGTGCACAGTTGAATGCCAGTTTTTCACTTGTGGTGATGTAATGCTGGAGGGAAATGGTTTTGTGTGTTGGGAATAATTTGACACTAAAATCAAAAGTTTTGCAAAAGTCCAGAAATCTTTTGGTGGGAGTCTGCGAAAAAGCAGGTCACCCAGTGCCGCATATTATTGTTTGAGCATCACAAGTATATAAGATCAGCCTCTACGAATTTAAAGCAGTTTCTTTTCCCTTTTTTTTGCAGTAGCTTCTACTATTTCCCCCCCTTTTTTTCCAAAGAAAATGAGTGTGATTAGGCTTTTTGGATCACCGATAGAACAGTAAACGGAAGACATATTGTGCTTTCAATGAATACAGTTGATGTGGACGAGCAATTTTCTCAGAGTCACTGCGCTGAAGACTAATACACCTTTTATCATTTTTGTTTGCTGTCCTTTCTTGTCATACACCCTAAATTGTGTTTATTTGGTTGGGGGTGTTTTTTCTTCTTTTTTTTTTCTCTTTGTCAGCTGCTGCAATGGCCCAGTATCACACAGTGATAATTAATGGGCTGTCAGCGTGTCATTAGAGTCATCAATGTCAAGCCATCCCAAATTGCAGGTGTACATCAGTAATGACTTGAATTACAGTCCTTGTTATTGATGTTGTCTGTCATCCTTCAGTCTCTGCAGAACAAAAGCTACAACCACTTTGCTGCTATCTACTACCTGCTGGTGGAGAGGCTCAAAGCCCATCGCTGCAGTTTCCCCCCTGGAACAGCGGCTCGACGCCCGTCAGCGGCGGCCCAGCACCATCGCAGAGCAGACTGTCGTCAAGGTAATCCAAGAGTGTCAGGGTAGTGAGATTGTTGTCTACACCTTCCTCATCAAAAATGTTTTAGTTTGCAACTGCAGCCTGGATTTGGCAAAAAGATAAACATGCTTCTTTTATTATTTTCATCTCCCTTCCACCTTCTTGTCTTCAAGCTTCGTTCTCTGCCATATTCACTGCTGTTCCGCTTTTATTATCCCACAGTTTGTTCTTGTTATTTTTTTGTTTTGATGTTATATAATGTAAACGTCAATTGTTTCTGTCTCCAGTCGACCAGCTGTTCAGCCCAGGTGGGTTTGCTCCCCCAGGGTGTGCGTCTGTTGCGCTCCCCCGCTGTACCCAAAGCCTCCTCTGATGCTTTCACCTTCTCCCAGTCTGCATGTCCCCTGGAGGAGAATTTCATGGTGGAGGATGTCAACACGCCCAAAGTAGGTCCAACACCTGTAACAGGTGGCTGAAGCTTACTGATGTATTTTTCTCCCTCTCTCTCTCTTTGTTTGTTTGTGTGTGTGTGTGTGTGTGTGTGGTGTGTGTGTGTGTGTGTGTGTGTGGTGTGTGTGTGTGTGTGTGTGTGTGTGTGTGTGTGTGTGTGTGTGTGTGTGTGTGTGTGTGTGTGTGTGTGTGTGTGTGTGTTCTTTGTGCTTTTATGCTCAGGTTGCATGAGTATATACTTTAAAAATTCCTGGAAATCTTTGTCAGGGCGAAATATTCTCGCTCATTTCCTAGGTCCATTCAGAAGGGCTCCAGTTTCCTTGTTTGATTCTTGAACTGTCACATTTAAATACCAACTAGATGGCACTCAGAGAGCACATAAAACTTCTGAGTCCTGGATCTGAGACATGGATCCAGATCAAGAAAAATAAATATTTTTCATTTCCTTGGACTTTATGTATCTGCTTACCAAATTTAATCATCATCCTCTCTCAATTTTTTGAATAAAATGTTGCTATGTGCCAGACACTCTTCTGGATGTCAGTTCCAGAATATATATTGCAGATCACATGCAAACTGTACACCACTTTTATCTATCTGCTCACCAAATTTAATTGAAATCTGTTCCTTACTTTTTGAGTTATCCTGCTAACGGGCAAACAGACAGACAGACGGACAAACACACATGAAAGCATTACCTCTTTGGCAGACGTAATTAGATTTAACTTGCATCAGGAAACTTACTGTTTTTATGCACAACAAGTGAGCAAAGGTTTTTGTGCAAATCAGGAAAGTGAAAACATGTTACCTACCAAAATAAGCACAAGAGGAAACTGCCACTTTTATTTTGTAAGTCTGAGTGAGGCTGTATTTCTTTAATGTTCCATCGGGACTCTCGATTCATGCATGTCTTGGAGTGTTGACATTGTTTAACTTTACTTTACGAGTACATCTGTGTTTTGGAGCCACAGTCCTCAACAACACTGCCATGTTGAATAAGCTTGGAAATGAAAAATGCAACTGGCTGTTAATTTTGTAAGTTGAAGTGAATGAAATGGAGGATTTGTGTTCATCTTGACTGACTTTGTCATTTCAGGATAAAGTGCTTCTGACGTTTGGTTGTGTTGCAACAGTATTTAACTCAGTGTTGTGCACTTTATACACAGAATTGTCTGTTTGCTTTTGAAGCTTGGAATTGCTCCAGAGGCCACATGAAGGGCTGTCATTAGTTTGGTCAAACAAACGTGTCGTTGTTCAGGAGCTTGTTGCATGTCACTGTAACAGTCCTTCAGAATGTTTTCAACCTCACCAAGAAAACATGGGATTTTTTTATCGTTTTTTTTTTTTTTATCCCCATAATGCCAATTCCCTTAATCCATGAACTTTGAAGCATTTCCATCCCATTGTAGAAGTCCTCTACTTTTGAGAGGTGGGCAGGTTGGCTGCCTGGGTGGTTGTCATCCTTGGCTTTGGCAACATGCAGTGACCTTCTTAAAGACCTTCTGAATCAGATGCCACACTTGGAATTTGAGAGTCATCCCCGCCTCTCAAAAGTAGTCATCTCTCTGGCTCAGCCAGGTGGAGCTTGGGCGCCCCCTTTGGCCTTTTCCAGTTGCTGGGGGACTCAGTATGGAGACGTGCATACTGGCTCACATTTAGAGAAACTTACTACATGACCAAAATGTCGTAGCTGATGCTCCCTCACAATGCAAGTAATAGAATCATTCAGCTGAAAGTTGTGATTGCTTAATTTTTTTTTAACCTACATCTTTAACAGTAATTCTATTTGGAAAGCACTTACCCTGAATGAGAGAGATACAGCAGTGTGTAATTGTGCATAAAACCTTCTAAGATGCACTGCACATGGAGCATATACGGGCATGTGTGTGCACGTCATGCCCCTTTGAGCTTTTGGATTTTGGCTTTCTGTCGACCTGACAGTGCTCGCTCTCTTATGTAAGATCACAGGACAGCCGCATGTCCGGCACAGCTACAATACACGCCGTCGCTTCCTCCAGGGTTGGTGTTGGCCCGGGCCGTCTGAGCCGATGCTGGCACGCTCACCTGCACCCTGACTCTAGTTTAGTTTTGTGTGTGCGTGCGTGTCCGTTCAGCAGACACAGTGCGCATTATCTGTGTGAATGGAGCTCAGTTATGTAAGCAGTCCTATGATGATGGCGTGACTTAATGTGAAGCAGAGTGAACACATGTAGATGGGAATCTGCTGCTCTTACTCCAGTCATCTCGCCGCTTTGGCTTCAGACCTGTCAGCCAGGAGTTTTCTTTCCTCATCTGGTTTTCTTCACTTCTTCATCCCCTTTTTGGCTCTCCATCGTTCAGCTTCTTTCTTCCTCAGCTCCTGCCCTCGTGCAACCCTGTGTCACCCTTATTACCCTGAACACACACCCCGCCCACTGTGTGCATGTGTTGAGTAACAACATTCCAGGCCCAGAACTTTCCCGGAAGCAGATGGGAAATTGGCAAAGTTGCTTGACATCAACCAACAACAGGTTTTTCAGCACTGGCAACACTAAACTGTGTTACTAAAACCTATCAGTTTGGCAGTCATTTTATAATTATTTGTTTTGTTTATAAGGTCAAAACAAACAAAAACATCATCACAGTTTGCACAACCTAAGAGGACATCTTGAAATTATTCCTCACTAAGTCATTTAATGGTGCTCGGACTGCTGTTTAAAAGCAGCTACAGTTGGGTCCATTAATATTTGGACAGTGACACAGTTTTTAAAATTGTACTTCTGTACACCAGCACAGCGGAGTTAAAATGAAACTGTTGAGATGAGACTGTAGCAATCAGTATGTCCCATCTGTTTTCGCTTGTTAGCACTATAGCTCGCGAACCAGTTGGCAATTTCATCATATTAGCATAAGGGTGTACTTGGGTGATCCCCCACCAGCCAATTATGGTGACCTTGGGGTCAATTTCAAGGTCACAGCGAGATTTTCAAGATATTCTCATTGCCACCCTTGTTAGTGCGATATCTCAAGAACCAGGTGACCAATTTCATTCATATTTAGCATATGGGTGAACTTTGGTGATGCCCCCGACACTTTGGTTTACTGATTGTGGGGTCATCTCCTGATAACTTTTCAGAAGGACTTGTACATCCTAAATATGTTAATATGAATATTTTTTTAGAATGCACAAAAATGCAGCATTTATGGAAAAAAATGTGGTTTCTTGTTGCCAACCTGAACGCCAGTTTTTTTTTTTTTTTGCTTGTTTGTTTGTTTTTGTTTTTGTTTTTTTTGTTTTGTTTTTGTTTTTTAGTTAACTCTTGTCTTCTGCACTTCAAAATCTCAGTCTCAATCTCAGATCTCTCCAGAGATGTTCAATCAGATTCAGGTCTGGGCTTGGATGGACCACTCAGGACATTAACAGAGTTGTCCTGGAGCCACTCCTTTGATATCTGGCTGTGTGCTTAGGGTCATTGTCCTGCTGAAAGATGAACCGTCGCACCACTCTGGAGTAGGTTTTTCATCCAGGATACATTGCTGTACATTGCTGCATTCATCTTTCTCTCAATCCGGACTAGTCTCCCAGTTCTTGCTGCTGAAAACATCCACACAGCATGATGCTGCCACCAAACATGCTTGGCATCACGCCAGGTTCAATCTTTGTCTCATCAGACCAGAGAACTTTGTTTCTCATGGTCTGAGAGTCCTTCAGGTGAATTTGGTAAAGTGAAGGTGGGCTGCCATGTGCCTTTTGTTAAGGAGAAGCTTCTGTCTGGACACTCTACCATACAGGCCTAATTGATGGATTGCAGAGATGGTTTGTCCTTGTGGAAGGTTCTCTTTTCTCCACAGAGGAATGCTGGAGCTCTAACAGAGTGACCATCAGGTTCTTGGTCACCTGCCTGACTAAGGCCCTTCTTCCCGAACCACTCCATTTAGATGGGCGGCCAACACTTGGAAGAAGTCCTGCTGGATCTGAACTTCTTCCATTTGGTGGTTGCTGGAGACCACTCTTGCTCATTTGGGGACCTTCAAGCAGCAGAAATTGTTTCTGTAACCCTTCCCCAGATTTGGGTGACTTGAGACAAGTCCTGTGTTGGAGGTCTACAGACAATCCTTTGACTTCATGCTTGGTTTGTGCTCTGACAGATGCACTGTCTACTGTTGGGACTTCATATGTAGACAGGTGTGGGCCTTTCCAAATCATGAATCATGTCCAGTCAACTTAGAATTTACCCCCAGTGGACTCCAATTAAGCTGTGAAACACATGTTCAAGCATGATCAGGTGGAAACAGGATGTCACCGGAAGCTCAATTTGAGCTGCATAGGGCAAAGGGCTGTGAATACTTATGTACATGTGACACGTCTTAGTTTTTGTTTTTAATAAATGTTCAAACATCTCATAAAAACATGTTTCAGCAGGGGTGGTGGCCAAGTGGTTAATGCGCTTGGTTTCAGTTCAGAGGCTCCGGGTTCAAATCCCCACCCTTGCCACATTTCTCCATGTAACGTGAAGTTGCGTCGAAGGGCAATCCGGTGTAAAACCTGTGCCAATTCAACATGGCAGATCCACCTTGGATTTGCTGTGGCGACCCCGAGTGCAAAACAAGGGAGCAGCCGAAGGGACTTACTTACTTTTGACTCATAAAAACATTTTTCACATTGTCATTATGGGGGTATTGTGTGAAGAATTTTGAGGGAAAAATGATTTAATCCATTTGGAATATGGCTGTAACATAAAAATGTGGAAAAAGTGTGAATCGCCATGAATATTTCCTGATGCACACCTTGTTGGTGCCGGTGTTTATCACCGAATTCCATAGCGTGACACAAATGAGAGTTTGTGATTCCTCCTGGATGGAATGCCAGTCTGACATGTGTTTATTTGTTGTTTTTCTGTCTTTCTTTTCCACTGTTTTAACTTGTAACAAGAAAAAAAAAATGCCAATGGAACTAGTGAAAATTTGCTTTAGATTTCTTGAAATGAGCTGAGATAACTCATTGAGCTTCATTTTAACTGGTGTGCCATCTTTTACAAACAGCACCTTAAAAATTGTATGGGGAGTCAAAAACAAAATGTCATATATGGCCCAAAACAAGAGGTTTCCAAGGTTCTTTCACTTAACAAGGTTTTTTGAAACACATTTCTGTAAAACAAAGTAATTATATCTCACCTTGAAGTCTTATCTTGAAATTTTACTTATTCGGTGAATGTCACTTATATTAAGTGACTTTGACTATAAATTATACAAATTCACTTGGAATGATTTTACACTTTTCTAGCGTATAAAAACTGAGGCTATGTGAAATCCAGTGCAGTTCAGGTGGGGCTTTTGGAGAGTTCCATTTCATCAGAATCGGCTAATAAAGTGATAGCCTATGAAAAAGAAAGAATCAAATCAATTTTATTTATATAGCGCCAAATCACAACAAACAGTTGCCCCAAGGCGCTTTATATTGTAAGGCAAAAGCCATACAATAATTACAGAAAAACCCCATGGTCAAACGACCCCCGGTGAGGCAAGCACTTGGCGACAGTGGGAAGGAAAACTTCCCTTTAACAGGAAGAAACCTCCAGCAGAACCAGGCTTAGGGAGGGGCAGTCTTCTGCTGGAACTGGTTGGGGCTGAGGGGAGAGAATCAGGAAAAAAGACATGCTGTTGGAAGAGAGCAGAGATCAATCACTAATGATTAAATGCAGATTGGGTGCATACAGAGCAAAAAGAGAAGAACACTCAGTGCATCATGGGAACCCCCCAACAGTCTAAGTCTATAGCAGCATAACTAAGGATGGTTCAGGGTCACCTGATCCAGCCCTAACTATAAGCTTTAGCAAAAAGGAAAGTTTTAAAGCCTAATCTTAAAGTAGAGAGGGTGTCTGTCTCCTGATCCGAATTGGGAGCTGGTTCCACAGGAGGAGGAGCCTGAAAGCTGAAGGCTCTGCCGCCCATTCTACTCTTACAAACCCTAGGAACTACAAGTAAGCCTGCAGTCTGAGAGCGAAGCGCTCTATTGGGGTGATATGGTACTATGAGGTCCCTAAGATAAGATGGGACCTGATTATTCAAAACCTTATAAGTAAGAAGAAGAATTTAAATTCTATTCTAGAATTAACAGGAAGCCAAGAGGCCAATATGGGTGAAATATGCTCTCTTCTTCTAGTCCCCCGGTCAGCACTGAGTAATAATGAATTACAATAGTCCAGCCTAGAGGAAATAATGCATGAATTAGTTTTTCAGCATCACTCTGAGACAAGACCTTTCTAATTTTAGAGATATTGCGCAAATGCAAAAAAGCATCCTACATATGTGTTAATATGCGCCATTGAATGACATATCCTGATCCAAAATGACTCCAAAGATTTCTCACAGTATACTGGAGGTCAAGGTAATTCATCCAGAGTAAGGATCCTGGTGAGACACGTTTCTAAGATTTGTGGGGCCAAGTACAATAACTTCAGTTTTATCTGAATTTAAATAAAGCAAATAGCGCTAAAGTAGAATAAAGCAAAGATGTGAAAGTTGGAACTCAAAAAGAGCTACAAGATGGCTGGAATCAATTCTGAGGCCTGTTATATTAGACGAGATATTTATAAATGTCTTGCAGAAGTTTGACAAAGAAGACCAACAATGGCAGTCTCAGTGGAGGACACATTTAACTCAGCAGAAAACGCCTGTGATGACACAAACGCAAACCGCCACGAGTGGAAGGAAGAAGGACGGAACAGAGAAACTGTCACGATGGTGGAATTCTTCCTCCAACAAAACATTCTTGTGTGAAATATAAACACAATGAGGGGTGTTTTTTTGTGGCCTTGATGAAATGATTAATTGAGTGAGTTCATTATTCTGCTGTGTTGATTCATGGTTCCATCTTCTGGACTCTGAGGTTTTTGCTGGGGGGTTTTCTGTTTTGTCTCATTTTAAATTGATGTTTGGACAGGGTTTTGACTGTCACTTTGGGTTATGGAACTTTTAGAAAATTTCTACTACAAATAATCAACAGATTAATTAATAATACAGGTAGTAGTGATAGTCCTTGTTTGTGAGGTGTGAATTAATCATGAAATAAGTGTTTTTTCTTATTCAGGATTGTCTCACTGTGATGCATATTGTGCAGTTTCCTTTATTGTGGAATAATTTGCGTCCTCAGCACTTGTAAAGTACTAAAGGAATTTTTTTCTTGTTTCTGTCTTCCTTCTCTCACCCCGTCTAGGTGAATGGCTGTCTACTGGATCCCCTGCCTCCCCCCACTGTCCTCCGCAAGTCCTCCACCTCGTCGCCTAGCAACATGATGGAGATGTCAATCGACGGGGCATTGAGACAGAAGAGCCTGAAGCAGAGGATGAATGCACCCAACCTGACTCTTGGCCTATCAGACGGCTCGTTTCGGCCAGCGGCGACACACCCTCTCTGAGGTCACCAACCAACCAGGTCTTCCAACCCAGGTTTGGTGACACAGGATCACAACATCTACAGTCTGTATTGCTAAAACCTGATGCCACCATCTGCCAAATCTCTCACTTTTGGCTGACCCTCTTGCTTGGGGTTTGCCACAGGCCAGTTCAGTACAGATCCGCATTGGAATTTCTTCAAGTTTTACGCCAAATGCCCTTTCATGACACAACATCCCAGTTCTACATGAAGAAACATGCTCATAGCTCCTGGTAGTTGTACATTTATCGTAAATTTTTTGATTTGAAAGGCAGTTTGTCACACTACACAGAGCATACTGAGCCAGACAGGAAGCCAATATATGAATGGCATCATAAATTCAGTCAGATTTCAAAATAAACCCCTTCTGTTCGTGGACAGATGGCATGTCACTTCATCTAAAATATATCAATGATTTAACATGATTAAAATAACAATGATTAAAACATTCAAAACAAGAGCAATCAGAGATTTCTGATGTCCGCCAATCCGGATCAAGATCACATCCAAAATTTAATATACAACCCCTGGCAAAAATTATGGAATCACCGGCCTCAGAGGATGTTCATTCAGTTGTTTAATTTTGTAGAAAAAAAAACAGATCACAGACATGACACAAAACTAAAGTCATTTCAAATGGCAACTTTCTGGCTTTAAGAAACACTATAAGAAATCAAGAAAAAAAGATTGTGGCAGTCAGTAACGGTTACTTTTTTATATGGAATCACCCAATTCTGAGGAAAAAATTATGGAATCACCCTGTAAATTTTCATCCCCCAAATTAACACCTGCATCAAATCAGATCTTCTCATTGACATTGACCCTATGCCATGACATTGACCCTATGTGTCTTTTTGCAAGGAGTGTTTTTGCTCTATGGCAAGATGCATTATCATCTTGAAAAATGATTTCATCATCCCCAAACATCCTTTCAATTGTCCAAAATATCAACATAAACTTGTGCATTTATTGATGATGTAATGACAGCCATCTCCCCAGTGCCTTTACCTGAAATGCAGCCCCATATCATCAATGACTGTGGAAATTTACATGTTCTCTTCAGGCAGTCATCTTTATAAATCTCATTGGAAAGGCACCAAACAAAAGTTCCAGCATCATCACCTTGCCCAATGCAGATTCGAGATTCATCACTGAATATGACTTTCATCCAGTCATCCACAGTCCACAATTGCTTTTCCTTAGCCCATTGTAACCTTGTTTTTTTCTGTTTAGGTGTTAATGATGCCTTTCGTTTAGCTTTTCTGTATGTAAATCCCATTTCCTTTAGGCGGTTTCTTACAATTCGGTCACAGACGTTGACTCCAGTTTCCTCCCATTCATTCCTCATTTGTTTTGTTGTACATTTTTGGATTTTTGAGACATATTGTTTTAAGTTTTCTGTCTTGACGCTTTGATGTCTTCCTTGGTCTACCAGTATGTTTGCCTTTAACAACCTTCCCATGTTGTTTGTATTTGGTCCAGAGTTTAGACACAGCTGACTGTGAACAACCAACATCTTTTGCAACATTGCGTGATGATTTACTCTCTTTTAAGAGTTTGATAATCCTCTCCTTTGTTTCAATTGACATCTCTCGTGTTGGAGCCATGATTCATATCAGTCCACTTGGTGCAACAGCTCTCCAAGGTGTGTTCACTCCTTTTTAGATGCAGACTAACGAGCAGATCTGATATGATGCAGGTGTTAGTTTTGGGGATGAAAATTTACAGGGTGATTCTATAATTTTTTCCTCAGAATTGAGTGATTCCATATTTTTTCCTCTGCTTGGTCTAAAAAAGTAACCGTTACTGACTGCCACAATCTTTTTTTCTTGATTTCTTATAGTGTTTCTTAAAGCCAGAAAGTTGCCATTTGAAATGACTTTAGTTTTGTGTCATGTCTGTGATCTGCTTTTTTTCTACAAAATTAAACAACTGAATGAACATCCTCCGAGGCCGGTGATTCCATAATTTTTGCCAGGGGTTGTAGTCTTCTATGGCCTAATATCTATCTGTGGTGCAAATTTGGTGAGAATTTGTGTAGTAGTTTTGACGTAATCCTTCAAAGCCTATATAAAGTGAAGCTTGATCCATAATCCAGACCCGGATCCACATCACCTCCAAAATTTAATGGGTCCTTCCATGGCCTAATATCTATCTGTGGTGAAAATTCCGTCAAAATCTGTGCAGTAGTTTTGACATAATCATGTTAACAGTCAGACAGACAACTAAATAAACATCAATGATTTATTACATCCTTGGCAAAGCTAATGTGCACGCAATAATGACTGTATCAAAGGACATTATGTAGTGTGAATTTTTTGCATGTTTTTTTTTTTTTCCACCAGTTAAATTATCCATGTTACTTTGACAGCTATATAATGATGTATAGATGTATATGTATTCCTTGTATGTATGAGGCCTTTTTTCAAAGAAACTCTCCATCTCATATTTATTTACTTTAGGAATATTTGGACAATTAAAACTTGAGTTTCTGTTTGACTATGTGCTCAAACGTGACATTTTTGTCAGTATTCTATTGTACCTATAACTTTAGCACAGTACTAATGCATTAATTTATATTTGACAAAAAAACTTCCAAAACACAGTCTTAATTTATAGCAGAGTTAGAGTTCATTTCTGGGTCAACACCACATGACGTTTTTCATGATTTATCAGCCATTATTTCCACTGTAATTCATAAAAACAGCTTTGTAATGTCTTCATTAATGGAACTTGTACCTGCTTTGTAAAATATCACACGTCTCTCATTTGCCTCTTTGAAAGATCAAAGCCCGCTGTAATTAATTAAACTGATTGATTGCCAACTGCACGAGATTGCAGAAAAACATAAATGGCAAAGGTAATTACTAAATGCAGACATTTGCAGATTTTTTAAAATGACATGACTTTATTAAAGTCCTTGATCCCCCTCCCCCCAGGTAAATTATTTACTCTCGGCCATAACCCCTCCACGGGCAGTGTGGACTCGGACACCAGCTATGACATGGGCCCATGCACAGTGACCTGAGTTTGCTGGAGGATCCTCCGTCTCTCATTGAAATAGTTCCAGCCAACACCTCAACCCCTGGTGTAACCCCTCCTCCATTCCTGAACACACGTCCCGCCAACCCAGCAATGGCTGCCTTGACATCACAGCATAGGGAGACGCACAACCGCTCCCCCGTCAGCTTCCGAGAAGGACGCCGTGCCTCAGACACCTCACTCACCCAAGGTCAGAGCTGTCATCTTTTTTGTCACACATGCTCCTCCTTCCCTTTCCTGCCACTTTTCGATGTGCATTCAGGCTAAATTGACGTCATCATGAGTTGTGTTTGTTAGAAACCCTTGCTTTAATTTGGGGCTTCTCTAATGACACATCTTGCCACTTTCATTGGAAGTTTCACAGCTTAAGTGACTTTACAGTTTTAGTGAATAAGGCGAGAGAAGTCTAGAAATAACCATTGGGAAGCTAGTTAAGCTGCAGATAACTGTGGGCAGGTAAACAACAAATCTGCCTTAAATGCTTACCAAAAAATAAAAAAACAAACAAACTGAGACTAAACATGGTGCATCAGTCTGATGCCTTTTACTTCTCTTGTTTCTGTTGACCGTGTGCACAGTGGAAATGGTGGTGTGGCTGAATCAAGTAGTCGTTTCCACCACTGTTCACTCGCGTGATTGATTGTGTAATTTTTGTTCAGTTTGTCCAATTGGAGCCTGTGTTTTGATTTTACAGCAGGAGTGATCACACGGATTTTAAAGACATTTCTAAAATTGATGCATCATAGAAAAATATTGCAATAGCCGCCTGTATTTATTTATTATTTATTTATTGTCTATTGGCTTTTTTTGTGCAGCCCTACAACGTAATGTTCACTGAATATGGCAGTTACATTTTTATTATCATTATTTCATGTAATTATCTACGACTAATTGCGCTGAACATCGTGTTCCAGTGTTGTCAATTTCATCTTGTTTACCACTGGAGTAATTAACATTTTTGCAAAATGATAAAATTCAATTTCAATTCAATTTATTTTCATTTACAGTGAGGTAAAAAAAAGTATTTAGTCAGTCCCTGATTGTGCAAGTTCTCCTACTTAGGAAGATGAGAGAGGTCTGTAATTTTCATCATAGGTACACTTCAACTATGAGAGACAAAATGAGAAGAAAAATTCAGGAAATCACATTATAGGATTTTTAAAGAATTTATTTGTACGTTATGGGTGGAAATAAGTATTGGTCACCCACAACAAGCAGATTTCTGGTTCTCACAGACCTGTAACTTCTTCTTTAAGGTTCTTCTGTCCTCCACCTGTTACCTGTATTAATGGCACCTGTTGGAACTCGTTATCTGTATAAAAGACACCTTTCCACAGCCTCAAACAGTCAGACACCAAACTCAACCATGGCCAAGACCAAAGAGCTGTCGAAGGACACCAGGAAGAAAATTGTAGATCTGCACCAGGCTGGGAAGACTGAATCTACAATAGTCAAGCAGGTTAGTGTGAATGAATCAACTGTGGGAAGCAGTTGTAGAAAATGGAAGACATACAAGACCATTGATAATCTCCCTCGATCTGGGGCTCCACGCAAGATGTCATCCCGTGAGGTCAAAATGATCAAAAAATGACTGATCCGTGTTAAGGGAAGAATGAACGGGGCCATGTATCGTGAGATTTTAAGCCAAAACCTCCTTCTGTGAGAGCATTGAAGATGCAATGTGGCTAGGTCTTCCAGCATGACAATGATCCCAAACACACCACTCAGGCAATGAAGGACCTCTGTCATTGCCAACAAAGATTATGTTACACAGTATTGAGTTGAACTTTTGTTATTGACCAAATACTTATTTTCCACCATAATTTACAAATAAATTCTTTAAAAATCCTACAGTGTGATTTCCTGGATTGTTTTTTTTTCTCATTTTTTCTCTCACAGTTGCCGTGAACCTATGATGAAAATTCCAGACCTCTCTCATCTTTCTAAGTAGGAGAACGTGCACAATCAGGGACTGACTAATACTTTTTACCCCACTGTATATAATACCAAAACGCAACAAGGTTGCCTGAAGGCGTTTCACACAAGTAAGGTCTAACCTTACCAACCCCCAGAGCAACAGTGGTAAGGAAAAACTCCCTCTGAGGAAGAAACCTCAAGCAGACCAGAATCAAAAGGGTGACCCTCTGCTTAGGCCATGCTACAGACACAAATTACAGAACAATTCACAAAACAAACATACAGAAAATGTTGCCGGCGCTCAGGACAGTTTCTGGAACAGATACCACGCCCATGTCTGGCTGTAGCCGCACCTCAAACAGAGAGAAAAGAATAAAAAGGTAGAATCAAGCATCAGAAAGACAACAAATACAGTGTAATTTGTCAGCATTAACCAAAAAGAAAAACAGAAGAAATGCTAAGGTGATCGCCGGCCACTAGCCCTAAGCTTTACTAAAAGACCCAGAATTTAGATAAAGTTGAGGCTGCGACACAGTCTGTTTCCTAATAAAATTAATTAAGAGTAAAAAGCATAAAAACATACTATGCCAGTATGCTAGCCATACGAAAAGGAAAATAAGTGCATCTTAAGTCTGGACTTGAAAGTCTCTACAGAATCCGACTGTTTTATTGACGCAGGGAGATCATTCCACAGAACAGAACGATAAGAGAAAGCTCTGTGACCCGCAGACTTTTTATTCACCCTAGGGACACTAAGTAGTCCTGCACCTTGAGAACACAAAGCCCGGGCCAGTATGTAGGGTTTAATTAGGTCAGCTAGGTAGGGAGATGCCAGTCCATGAACAATTTTATAGGTTAGTAGCAGGGCCTTAAAATCTGATCTCACTGGGACAGGGAGCCAGTGAAGAGATGCCAAAATGGGTGTAATGTGGTCAAACTTTCTGCTTTGTGTCAGAACTCTGGCAGCAGCATTTCGAACCAATTGGAGAGCCCTAATGCTGGACTGCAGTAAACCAGAAAATAGAATATTACAGTAGTCCAATCTAAAAGAGGAAAACGCATGAATCAGGGTCTCACCACCAGCCATAGACAGGATGGGACGAATCTTCGCTATATTTCGCAGTTGGAAGAAAGCAGTCCTCATAATATCTCTAATGTGGAGGTCAAAGGACAATGTAGGATCAAAAATGACCCCAAGATTCCTCACTTTGTCAGTGTGATGTATGACACACGACACTAGGCCAAGTGTTAACTGGTCAAATTGATGCAGATGTCTCACTGGACCAAGAATCATCATTTCAGTCTTATCAGAGTTTAAAGTAGCAAGTTGCTGGACATCCAACTTCTCACTGATGCAAGGCAATCTTCTAGGATTTATGTGGATGAGATTCCCAGCAGTTATCTGCATGTATAACTTTGTATCATCATCATAATATAGAAAGGTAACCCCAAAATGCCACAATATGTGCCCAAGGGGTGCAATATAAAGGGAGAAAAGCACCCCTGTGGAACCCCAAATTTCATGTCACTAACTTAGAGGTAGTGTTACTGTACAAAACACAATGAAGAACTACTGTCAGGTATAGTGAGGAAAATAAGTATTTGATCCACTATCGATTTTGCAAGTTTTCCCACCTCCAAAGAATGGAGAGGTCTGTAAGTTTTATCCTAGGTCTACTTCAACTGTGAGAAACAGAATCTAAACAAATTCTGAAAAATTACATTGTTTGAGTTTTAAATGATTATTTGCATTTTATTGCATGAAATAAGTATTTGATCACCTACCAACCAGCAAGAATTCTGGTTCTCACAGACCTGTTAGTTTTTTCTTTAAGAAGCCCTCCTATTCTGCACTGTTTACCTGTATTAATTGCATCTGTTTGAACTCATTACCTGTATCAAAAGACACCTGTTCACACACTCAATCAATCACACTCCAACCTGTCCACCATGGCCAAAACCAACGAGCTGTCTATGGACACCAGGGACAAAACTGTAGACCTGCACAAGGCTGGGATGGGCTACAGGACAACAGGCAAGCAGCTTGGTGAGAAGACAACAGCTGTTGGTGTAATTATTAGAAAATGGAAGAAAGACAAGATGACTGTCAGTCTTCCCCGGTTTTGGACTCCATGCAAGATCTCACCTCATGTGGTAAGGATGATTCTGAGAAAGTCCAGAACAACACAGGAGGACCTGGTCAATGACCTGAAGAGAGCTGGGACCACAGTCAAAAAGATTACATGAGTAGCACACAACGCAGTCATGGTTTAAAATCCTACAGGGCATGCAACGGTCCCCCTGCCTCACGCCAGCACATGTCCATGCCTGTTGAAGTTCACCCAGTGAGCATCTGGATGATCCAGTGGAGGCATGGTAGAAGGTCATGTGGTCAGATGAGACCAAAATAGAGCTTTTTGGCATCAGCGCCACTTGTCATTTTTGGAAGATGAGAACAACCCCAAGAACGCCATCCCAACTGTGAAGCATGGGGTGGAAACATCATTTTTGGGGGTGCTTTTCTGCAGAGGGGACAGGATGACTGCACCATATTGGAGGGGAGGATGAATGGGGTCATGTATCGTGAGATTTTGGAAAACAACCCTCTTTCTCTCAGTAAGAGCATTGAAGTTGAGTCATGGCTGGGTCTTCCAGCATGACAGTGACCCCAAACACACAGCCAGGGCAACTAAGGAGAGGCTCTGTTAGAAGCATTTTAAGGTCCTGGAGTGGCCTAGCCAGTCTCCAGACCTGAACTCAAATGAAGATCTTTGGAGGGGGCTGAAACTCCAAACCTGAAAGATCTGTATGGAGGATGGACCAAAATCCCTGCTGCAGTGTGCAAGCTTGGTCAAGAACTACAGAAAACGGTCTGAGCTCTGTAATTGCAAACAAAGGTTTCTGTACCAAATATTAAGTCTGGTTTTCTATTGGATCAAATACTTATTTCATGTAATAAAATGCAAATGAATTATTTAAAAATCTTACAATGTGATTTTCTGAATTTTTTTTTTTTAGATTCTGTCTCTCACAGTTGAAGTTAACTATGATAAAACTTACAGACCTCTCCATTGTTTGTAGGTGGGAAGACTTGCAAATTGACAGTGGCTTCAAATACCTATTTGCCTCACTGTATGACATCAAACCATGCAAGGGCACTCCCAGTAATCCCAAAGGATTCTCCAGCCTATTGAGTAGAATATGATGATCCATGGTATCAAATGCAGCACTGAGAGCTAACAGCACCAGACCCGTAGTGGTGTCTGAATCCATTGCAAGTAGAAGATCATTCACCACTTTAGTGAGAGCCGTCTCTGTGGAATGATATTTTCTAAAAGCAAACTCCAGTGGCTCAAAAGATTATTCTCGGTAAGGTGGTCCATGAGCTGCCATGAAACCACTTCTTCCATAATTTTCGAGCAACATGATAGATTTGATATCAGCCTATAGTTTTTCAATACACTACGGTCAAGATTAGATTTCTTAAGTAATGGTTTAAGCACTGCAGATTTGAAACATTTGGGAACAGATCCAGAAGTTAACGAGAGATTAATCATTTCCAGCACAGCCGGCCCAAGAGTGGGCCACAGATCCTTAAACAGTTTTGTTGGTATAGGCTCAAATAGACAGGTTGTGCTTTTTGTTTGACGTTATAAGTTTCATCAGCATGCCTAGTGAGATACTATCAAATTCTGTAAATGTAAGTAATGGCTCAGTAGTGGCGCCCACCTCAATAGCAGAGTATTGTGGCTGGGTTAAGGCGTGCTGGGATATGCTCAACCTAATGTCTTCTATTTTCTTCTCAAAGTAATCCAGGAAATCTTGTGCTGTAAAAGGAGAGCGAGCTACAGGTGGTTGTCCATGTATAAAGTGTTGCCACCGTGTCGAACAAGAACTTATGTTATGGTTATGCTTGTTTTTGTTGATCAAGTCAGAGTAATAGGTCCGCTTTGTAGCCAGTATGCATGCTTATAGTCTAAGATAGCATCACGCCAGGCAAGGTGGAATACTTCTCATTTGAACTACGCCATTTCCGTTCTAGACCTCTAGCCTTATGCTTGAGGTTATGCTTATGCAAGCAGTCATTGAACCAAGGTGACTGTGTTTGGGTGGGCTCGGTTTTAACACAGGTGGCACAATCATGTCAAGTGTAGTTTTGAGCACTGAGTTTAAACTATCCACAAGACTGTCTACTGATTGGGCATTTTCCAACATGAAGCTAAGACATCAGGCAGTCTAGCTTTGAGTTCAGTCATACAAACCCCTGGCAAAAATTATGGGAATCACCGGCCTCGGAGGATGTTCATTCAGTTGTTTAATTTTGTAGAAAAAAAGCAGATCACAGACATGACACAAAACTAAAGTCATTTCATCTGGTAACTTTCTGGCTTTAAGAAACACTATAAGAAATCAGGAAAAAAATTGTGGCAGTCAGTAATGGTTACTTTTTTAGACCAAGCAGAGGGAAAAAAAAATATGGACTCACTCAATTCTGAGGAGTAAATTATGGAATCACCCTGTAAATTTTCATCCCCAAAACTAACACCTGCATCAAATCAGATCTGCTCGTTAGTCTACATCTAAAAAGGAGTGATCACACCTTGGAGAGCTGTTGCACCAAGTGGACTGACATGAATCATGGCTGCAACACGAGAGATGTCAATTGAAACAAAGGAGAGGATTATCAAACTCTTAAAAGAGGGTAAATCATCACGCAATGTTGCAAAGATGTTGGTTGTTCACAGTCAGCTGTGTCTAAACTCTGGACCAAATACAAACAACATGGGAAGGTTGTTAAAGGCAAACATACTGGTAGACCAAGGAAGACATCAAAGCGCAATATGTCTCAAAAATCAAAAATGCACAACAAAACAAATGAGGAACGAAAGGGAGGAAACTGGAGTCAACGTCTGTGACCCAACTGTAAGAAACCACCTAAAGGAATTGGGATTTACATACAGAAAAGCTAAACGAAAGCCATCATTAACACCTAAACAGAAAAAAACAAGGTTACAATGGGCTAAGGAAAAGCAATCGTGGACTGGTTTCTCCCTCAGCCCCAACCAGTCCCAGCAGAAGACTGCCCCTCCCTGAGCCTGGTTCTGCTGGAGGTTTCTTCCTGTTAAAAGGGAGTTTTTCCTTCCCACTGTAGCCAAGTGCTTGCTCACAGGGGGTCGTTTGACCGTTGGGGTTTTACATAATTATTGTATGGCTTTGCCTTACAATATAAGGCGCCTTGGGGCAACTGTTTGTTGTGATTTGGCGCTATATAAAAAAAATTGATTGATTGATTGATTGACTGACTGTGGATGACTGTGGAAGTCATATTCAGTGATGAATCTCGAATCTGCATTGGGCAAGGTGATGATGCTGGAACGTTTGTTTGGTGCCGTTCCAATGAGATTTATAAAGATGACTGCCTGAAGAGAACATGTAAATTTCCACAGTCATTGATGATATGGGGCTGCATGTCAGGTAAAGGCACTGGGGAGATGTACATCATCAATAAATGCACAAGTTTACGTTGATATTTTGGACACTTTTCTTATCCCATCCATTGAAAGGATGTTTGGGAATGATAAAATCATTTTTCAAGATCAATCAATCAACTTTTTTCTTATATAGCGCCAAATCACAACAAACAGTTGCCCCAAGGGCGCTCCATATTGTAAGGCAAGGCCATACAATAATTATGAAAAACCCCAACGGTCAAAACGACCCCCTATGAGCAAGCACTTGGCCACAGTGGGAAGGAAAAACTCCCTTTTAACAGGAAGAAACCTCCAGCAGAACCAGGCTCAGGGAGGGGCAGTCTTCTGCTGAGACTGGTTGGGGCTGAGGGAAAAGAACCAGGAAAAAGACATGCCGAGAAGGGGGGCAGAGATCGATCACTATGATTAAATGCAGAGTGATGCATACGGAGCAAAAAAGAGAAAGAAACAGTGCATCATGGGAACCCCCCCACAGTCTACGTCTAAAGCAACATAACCAAGGGATGATCAGGGTCACCCGATCCAGCCCTAACTATAAGCCTTAGCGAAAAGGAAAGTTTTAAGCCTAATCTTAAAAGTAGAGAGGGTATCTGTCTCCCTGATCTGAATTGGGAGCTGGTTCCACAGGAGAGGGAGCCTGAAAGCTGAAGGCTCTGCCTCCCATTCTACTCTTACAAACCCTAGGAACTACAAGTAAGCCCGCAGTCTGAGAGCGAAGCGCTCTAATGGGGTAATATGGTACTACGAGGTCCCTAAGATAAGATGGGACCTGATTATTCAAAACCTTATAAGTAAGAAGAAGAATTTTAAATTCTATTCTAGAATTAACAGGAAGCCAATGAAGAGAGGCCAACACGGGTGAGATATGCTCTCTCCTGCTAGTCCCCGTCAGTACTCTAGCTGCAGCATTCTGAACCAACTGAAGGCTTTTTAGGGAACTTTTAGGACAACCTGATAATAATGAATTACAATAGTCCAGCCTAGAGGAAATAAATGCATGAATTAGTTTTTCAGCATCACTCTGAGACAAGACCTTTCTGATTTTAGAGATATTGCGTAAATGCAAAAGGCAGTCCTACATATTTGTTTAATATGCGCTTTGAATGACATATCCTGATCAAAAATGACTCCAAGATTTCTCACAGTATTACTAGAGATCAGGGAAATGCCATCCAGAGTAACGATCTGGTTAGACACCATGCTTCTAAGATTTGTGGGGCCAAGTACAATAACTTCAGTTTTATCTGAGTTTAAAAGCAGGAAATTAGAGGTCATCCATGTCTTTATGTCTGTAAGACAATCCTGCAGTTTAGCTAATTGGTGTGTATCCTCTGGCTTCATGGATAGATAAAGCTGGGTATCATCTGCGTAACAATGAAAATTTAAGCAATACCGTCTAATAATACTACCTAAGGGAAGCATGTATAAAGTGAATAAAATTGGTCCTAGCACAGAACCTTGTGGAACTCCATAATTAACTTTAGTCTGTGAAGAAGATTCCCCATTTACATGAACAAACTGTAATCTATTAGACAAATATGATTCAAACCACCGCAGCGCAGTGCCTTTAATACCTATGACATGCTCTAATCTCTGTAATAAAATTTTATGGTCAAC